>NW_028155580.1:0-62389 GCF_963454915.1 Gymnoscopelus microlampas
TGCTTGGTCGGAACTACCCGTGGTGTAATGAGCATTAGTGAGGGCCAATTATATGCAGATAAGATAAGGTTGAGAATGGGTGACGTGGTCCTTTAACACCTGGCTGTGGATGGGCTCACTTGCCTTCGCAGCATAATTATGGGAAAGTTTGAAGTATCATCACAGGAGCAGCCGGGTGATGGAAGTAAACCTTCGGGCTTAAGTGGTTAAGAATATGTGTGTTTCTTTTTTTTAACCCATTAAGACCGGGAACACATCTGTGTATTGTTTTTTTGATTTCTTTGGCTATTTTTTTTTTTTAATCATGAAATATGCGAAAATCTTTGAATATAGGCCTATATATTTTTTAAAGCGAACATTTATAACTCAAATCTTTGACTCTGGGTATTCTACAATTTTTAAAAAAAATCATGTTGCTATAATATCAGTGGTTCTCAAACTTTTTTCACGTAAAGGACCCCCTAAAATTATGTGTATTTGGCCACGGACCCCCATCTCAAGATATTTAGTTCCAGGGACCCCCCAGAAGCAAAGATTTGAGTTAAAAATGTTCGCTTTAAAAAAATATATATATAATGATTTGCACACATTTTCACGATAAAAAAAAAAATAGCAGATCTACCAGCTTGTAGATCTGCTATTTTGAATAGCCCAAAGAAATCTTAAAATGACACAGATGCGTTCCCGGTCTTGATGGGTTAACCTATTGAGACCTGAAGCCGATTCTACATGTCTCCTAAATCTCAACAGTATTCTGAAAAACGAATGTTTCTATATCAGTGGTTCTCAATCTTTTTCATGTCAAGGACCCCCAAAATGATATGTATTTGGCCGAGGACCCCCATCAAAATATTTTGTTCCAGGGACCCCCAGAGCAAAGATTTGAGTTAAAAAATATTCGCTTTAAAAATATATATATTCAAAGATTTGCACACATTTTCACGATTTTTCAAAAATAGCAGATCTACAAGCTCATAGCGCGGCACTCGGTGCCGCGCTATGAGCTTGTATATCTGCTATTTTTGAATAGCCCAAAGAGTAAAATAATGCTTTTTAGCTAAAATCTAAAAATGCCACAGTTCCAGGTCTTAATGGGTTAATAGGGTTGAGGTACAGAGGTCTGTTCTGTGCAGTGGGTGTGTTGGGGGAACGTGGGCTATGGATCCCCCCCCCCCCCCCCCCTTTTAGCACTGATGTAATTGAGTTAAACTGAGGCCACAGACACGTCCCGGGGGGGGGGGGGAGAGGAGATTCTCTGTCTTCAATATAAAGGAAAAGAAAAGATAATAGATTAAAATAGATCTCCAAGGTCAATATGATCCCCACTGGAAAAGACGTGTTTCCTCTCTCTCTCTCTCTCTCTCTCTCTCTCTCTCTCTCTCTCTCTCTCTCTCTCTCTCTCTCTCTCTCTCTCTTGCACGCACGCACGCACGCACGCACGCGCGCACGCACGCACGCGCGCGCGCGCACACACACACACACACACACACACACACACACACACACACACACACACACACACACACACACACACACACACACACACCTCAAGCCTATAGTCCTCTCAGCTAGTGATTGGATGACTCTACTCATCAATATGGAGAGAGAGAGAGAGAGAGAGAGACAGTGGTGGAAAGTAACTAAGTACATTTACTTAAGTACTGTACTTAAGTACAATTGTGAGGTATTTGTACTTTCCTTGAGTATTTCGAATTTCCAATACTTTTACTTCTACTCCACTACATCTGAGAGGCAAATATTGCACTTTTACTCCACTACAATTTTTTTTAAACTTTAGTTACTAGTTACTTTTCAGATATAAACTATGATATTATAAAACATACATTAACCACTTTAACCCTATTTTATACATAGGCTATTTGAAAATAGCCGATCTACAAACTCACAACGTGTCGCATCACGACGCGTTGTGAGCTTGTAGATCGGCTATTTTCAAATATTTAGTACTTTTACTTTTGGTACTTTAAGTACATTTTGATGCCAATACTTTTGTACTTTTACTCAAGTACATTTTGAATTCTGGACTTTTACTTGTAACAGAGTATTTTTATATTGCAGTATTTGTACTTTTACTTAAGTAGAGAATTTAAGTACTTTTTCTCATAGACCTTGCTGCTTGTTTCTGGCGCGAAACCTGCTCTCCCATTGTTTGACACATAAACGCTAATAATAAGCTCAGATTTGATTTTTAAAAAAAAACGGCATGTTGAGAACCACTGATTTAGAGGTTGTGAGTAGTACCTTAAGACACTATAGTGGCTAACGTTAGCATGCTAACAGTTTCTATAAATAGAACAGGCTCATATCTAAAAATAGCTATTCTAAATATAGGATTCTATTAACACATCTGATATATATATATAGATTTTAATCCGTTTCATTTTTTAATTTGTTTCATCATTTAATCCGTACCTTCACAGCATAATGAGCCCAGCAGCAAATCAAACACTGATACTGGTTTTAAATCGAAACCAACACATTTTGCCTGGCTTGGTGACCCCTGTAACATGGAACACACTGGGGTTGATGATAATCACAGGTGTGCAGCTTGCAAACTTGTTGTTACAAAGTTTGTGGCGGGTGATACACTTTTAAATCAACATGCTTACTTCACCAGAGGAGAATGTCCGTATCTCAGAGCTAACTATGCACCGGATCGGCTAGAAATTGAAATAGGCCTGGAAAGGTTTCGCAGAGGGTTTATTGCACATCCAAAAGCAATCAGTGCCCCAGATGCATGGAAACTATGTGAAGTGAAATTAACAAACAGGATATATGTTACGATGGCTACCCATGAATGGTGTTACTTATGTGGCCGTTCACCCGGGGATCATATGCAGGGGTGTTACCAAACAATGACAGAGTTGATACACAGGCTTAACAATGGTCTTCTCGAATTAAAGTTATAGTTATATCAGATCATTCATGTTTCATTTTATTGAAGGGGATGTGGGTAGGTGTCATAGAAAAAGTTTGTCATAGAAACCATTTGTTTCTGTCGTAACCATAGGGGGTGGGGGATTTGGTCCTAGGTGTCACTCAGGAAGCTGTAGCATAGAGGAGAGTATTTAAGCCTAGTTCTATTGTGGGGTATAGTAGGTTATACAGCTATATGTGAAGCTCCAGCGTTTCTCCAGCATTTTGATCAGTCGATATTCAATTTATCATGGTTGTTTTAGTGGCAGGACAAGCTATGTATCCTATGGATATGAGCGATGACCAGGCATACAGTAATGCTGTGGATATGTATGACATGGATAAGGCTAACGGTCTAATCCTCACGGATGAAGAGCAGTTGAAATACATAGAACCCTTGATGAGGTATCGGCCAACCGATTATGATGGTGAGGCGGACGAAGAAGAGGAGAGGATGGAGAGAGAACTAGCCGAGTATCACAATTATCTTGATTTTTGTGAATCGGGGGACGATCGCGAATTATATTTCGATAAGACCTATTTACATTACAACATGGACTGGTTGGTGGATCACTGGAATACTATATGCTTCAACCCAACCGATGTATCGTTAGATGCATTTGCGATATGGCATTAAAAACGTAAACCAACAGGGTTCTATTATCTAGAACCCTGCCGATGTATCGTTAGATGCATTGAGGATATTGAACATTGTGTTATGGACTGACTCCTACCTCACATATGGACCCTGGGATACAAGAGACCTTTTTTTTTCTTCTCTGATCAGTTTTCTTTTTTTTCTTTCTTTTTTCAAGAACTGTCTGTTACATCACACATGACAGTTACAACTCTTGAGTTGACTCTTGAGGAAAATATATTATATTGTAATATCTGTTTGTTTATGTTTGTAATATGTTTCATTTTGTCTCGCTGTTGATTTGCAGAGACCTTCAGATTAATTAAACTGTGTGATGAAGGAAGGGAAAGTCATTCATCATTGGTGGTTTTGCCATTACCTGAGGAGGAAATTGCAAGGCAAAATGCATGGTTTCAACCACAAATGTATATTCTGGAAGGTTTTGTACAGGATGTACACCTGTGGCTATCTGAGGTGAAACAGCAAATGCATGTCATTGTTCAGAAGGAACTACCAATACATGTCACTGTTGAAAAGGAGCCACAAACACCGGTCACTGCTGAAAGTGAAATGTTGAGTGCTGTACATTCTGATGACATTGGACCCCATGACAGTATATCAAATGTATCAAAATCCACACACAAATCCACTCCATCAAAAGCATCTTCAACTTCATATGCTCATCATAGCTCAGGCTGAAAAGGCTGCTCTCATGGGACAGGTGGCTTCGTCACCAGCATTTTTTCGTCACCAGCATTTTTCGCCATTTTTCGTCACCAGCATTTTTCGCCATTTTTCGTCACCAGCATTTTTCGCCATTTTTCGTCACCAGCATTTTTTCGTCACCAGCATTTTTCGTCATTTTTCGTCACCAGCTTTTTTCGTCATTTTTCGTCACCAGCATTTTTCGTCATTTTTCATCACCAGCATTTTTTCGTCACCAGCATTTTTCGTCATTTTTCGTCACCAGCATTTTTTCGTCACCAGCATTTTTTGTCATTTTTCGTCACCAGCATTTTTTCGTCACCAGCATTTTTCGTCACTAGCATTTTTTCGTCACCAGCATTTTCCGTCATTTTTCGTCACCAGCATTTTTTCGTCACCAGCATGTTTCGCCATTTTTCGTCACCAGCATTTTTTCGTCACCAGCATTTTTTCGTCATTTTTCGTCACCAGCATTTTTTCGTCACCAGCATTTTTCGTCATTTTTCGTCACCAGCATTTTTTCCTCACCAGCATTTTTTCGTCACCAGCATTTTTCGTCATTTTTCGTCACCAGCATTTTTCGTCATTTTTCGTCACCAGCATTTTTTCGTCACCAGCATTTTTTCGTCACCAGCATTTTTTCGTCACCAGCATTTTTTCGTCACCAGCATTTTTCGTCATTTTTCATCACCAGCATTTTTTCGTCACCAGAATTTTTCGTCATTTTTCGTCACCAGCATTTTTTCGTCACCAGCATTTTTCGTCATTTTTCGTCACCAGCATTTTTTCGTCACCAGCATTTTTCGTCACCAGCTTTTTTCGTCATTTTTCGTCACCAGCATTTTTTCGTCACCAGCATTTTTTCGTCACCAGCATTTTTTCGTCACCAGCACTTTCCGTCATTTTTCGTCACCAGCATTTTTTCGTCACCAGCATTTTTTCGTCACCAGCATTTTTCGTCACCAGCATTTTTTCGTCACCAGCATTTTTCGCCATTTTTCGTCACCAGCATTTTTTCGTCACCAGCATTTTTCGTCATTTTTCGTCACCAGCATTTTTTCGTCACCAGCATTTTTCGCCATTTTTCGTCACCAGCATTTTTTCGTCACCAGCATTTTTCGTCATTTTTCGTCACCAGCTTTTTTTCGTCACCAGCATTTTTCGTCATTTTTTGTCACCAGCATTTTTTCGTCACCAGCATTTTTCGCCATTTTTCGTCACCAGCATTTTTTCGTCACCAGCATTTTTCGTCATTTTTCGTCACCAGCATTTTTTCGTCACCAGCATTTTTCGTCATTTTTCGTCACCAGCATTTTTTCGTCACCAGCACTTTTCGTCATTTTTCGTCACCAGCATTTTTTCGTCACCAGCATTTTTTCGTCACCAGCATTTTTCGTCACCAGCATTTTTTCGTCACCAGCATTTTTTCGGCACCAGCATTTTTTCGTCATTTTTCGTCACCAGCTTTTTTTCGTCACCAGCATTTTTCGTCATTTTTCGTCACCAGCATTTTTTCGTCACCAGCATTTTTTCGTCATTTTTCATCATTTTTCGTCACCAGCTTTTTTTCGTCACCAGCATTTTTCGTCATTTTTCGTCACCAGCATTTTTTCGTCACCAGCATTTTTCGTCATTTTTCGTCACCAGCATTTTTTCGTCACCAGCATTTTTTCGTCATTTTTCGTCATTTTTCGTCATTTTTCGTCACCAGCTTTTTTTCGTCACCAGCATTTTTCGTCATTTTTCGTCACCAGCATTTTTTCGTCACCAGCATTTTTCGCCATTTTTCGTCACCAGCATTTTTTCGTCACCAGCATTTTTCGTCATTTTTCGTCAACAGCTTTTTTTCGTCACCAGCATTTTTCGTCATTTTTCGTCACCAGCATTTTTTCGTCACCAGCATTTTTTCGTCATTTTTCGTCATTTTTCGTCACCAGCTTTTTTTCGTCACCAGCATTTTTCGTCATTTTTCGTCACCAGCATTTTTTCGTCACCAGCATTTTTCGCCATTTTTCGTCACCAGCATTTTTTCGTCACCAGCATTTTTCGTCATTTTTTCGTCACCAGCATTTTTTCGTCACCAGCATTTTTCGCCATTTTTCGTCACCAGCATTTTTTCGTCACCAGCATTTTTCGTCATTTTTCGTCACCAGCATTTTTTCGTCACCAGCATTTTTCGCCATTTTTCGTCACCAGCATTTTTTCGTCACCAGCATTTTTCGTCATTTTTCGTCACCAGCATTTTTTCGTCACCAGCATTTTTCGCCATTTTTCGTCACCAGCATTTTTTCGTCACCAGCATTTTTCGTCATTTTTCGTCACCAGCTTTTTTTCGTCACCAGCATTTTTCGTCATTTTTTGTCACCAGCATTTTTTCGTCACCAGCATTTTTCGCCATTTTTCGTCACCAGCATTTTTTCGTCACCAGCATTTTTCGTCATTTTTCGTCACCAGCATTTTTTCGTCACCAGCATTTTTCGTCATTTTTCGTCACCAGCATTTTTTCGTCACCAGCACTTTTCGTCATTTTTCGTCACCAGCATCTTTTCGTCACCAGCATTTTTTCGTCACCAGCATTTTTCGTCACCAGCATTTTTTCGTCACCAGCATTTTTTCGGCACCAGCATTTTTTCGTCATTTTTCGTCACCAGCTTTTTTTCGTCACCAGCATTTTTCGTCATTTTTCGTCACCAGCATTTTTTCGTCACCAGCATTTTTTCGTCATTTTTCATCATTTTTCGTCACCAGCTTTTTTTCGTCACCAGCATTTTTCGTCATTTTTCGTCACCAGCATTTTTTCGTCACCAGCATTTTTCGTCATTTTTCGTCACCAGCATTTTTTCGTCACCAGCATTTTTTCGTCATTTTTCGTCATTTTTCGTCATTTTTCGTCACCAGCTTTTTTTCGTCACCAGCAATTTTCGTCATTTTTCGTCACCAGCATTTTTTCGTCACCAGCATTTTTTCGTCACCAGCATTTTTTCGTCATTTTTCGTCATTTTTCGTCATTTTTCGTCACCAGCTTTTTTTCGTCACCAGCAATTTTCGTCATTTTTCGTCACCAGCATTTTTTCGTCACCAGCATTTTTCGCCATTTTTCGTCACCAGCATTTTTTCGTCACCAGCATTTTTCGTCATTTTTCGTCAACAGCTTTTTTTCGTCACCAGCATTTTTCGTCATTTTTCGTCACCAGCATTTTTTCGTCACCAGCATTTTTTCGTCATTTTTCGTCATTTTTCGTCACCAGCTTTTTTTCGTCACCAGCATTTTTCGTCATTTTTCGTCACCAGCATTTTTTCGTCACCAGCATTTTTCGCCATTTTTCGTCACCAGCATTTTTTCGTCACCAGCATTTTTCGTCATTTTTTCGTCACCAGCATTTTTTCGTCACCAGCATTTTTCGCCATTTTTCGTCACCAGCATTTTTTCGTCACCAGCATTTTTCGTCATTTTTCGTCACCAGCATTTTTTCGTCACCAGCATTTTTCGTCATTTTTCGTCACCAGCATTTTTTCGTCACCAGCACTTTTCGTCATTTTTCGTCACCAGCATTTTTTCGTCACCAGCATTTTTTCGTCACCAGCATTTTTCGTCACCAGCATTTTTTCGTCACCAGCATTTTTTCGGCACCAGCATTTTTTCGTCATTTTTCGTCATTTTTCGTCACCAGCTTTTTTTCGTCACCAGCATTTT
The DNA here is from genome assembly GCF_963454915.1 of Gymnoscopelus microlampas. Lineage (NCBI taxonomy): Eukaryota > Metazoa > Chordata > Actinopteri > Myctophiformes > Myctophidae > Gymnoscopelus > Gymnoscopelus microlampas. The sequence continues at coordinate 7,974 of NW_028155580.1, forward strand.
TCGTCATTTTTCGTCACCAGCATTTTTTCGTCACCAGCATTTTTCGTCATTTTTCGTCACCAGCATTTTTTCGTCACCAGCATTTTTTCGTCATTTTTCATCATTTTTCGTCACCAGCTTTTTTTCGTCACCAGCATTTTTCGTCATTTTTCGTCACCAGCATTTTTTCGTCACCAGCATTTTTCGTCATTTTTCGTCACCAGCATTTTTTCGTCACCAGCATTTTTCGCCATTTTTCGTCACCAGCATTTTTTCGTCACCAGCATTTTTCGTCATTTTTCGTCAACAGCTTTTTTTCGTCACCAGCATTTTTCGTCATTTTTCGTCACCAGCATTTTTTCGTCACCAGCATTTTTTCGTCATTTTTCGTCATTTTTCGTCACCAGCTTTTTTTCGTCACCAGCATTTTTCGTCATTTTTCGTCACCAGCATTTTTTCGTCACCAGCATTTTTCGCCATTTTTCGTCACCAGCATTTTTTCGTCACCAGCATTTTTCGTCATTTTTTCGTCACCAGCATTTTTTCGTCACCAGCATTTTTCGCCATTTTTCGTCACCAGCATTTTTTCGTCACCAGCATTTTTCGTCATTTTTCGTCACCAGCATTTTTTCGTCACCAGCATTTTTCGCCATTTTTCGTCACCAGCATTTTTTCGTCACCAGCATTTTTCGTCATTTTTCGTCACCAGCATTTTTTCGTCACCAGCATTTTTCGCCATTTTTCGTCACCAGCATATTTTCGTCACCAGCATTTTTCGTCATTTTTCGTCACCAGCTTTTTTTCGTCACCAGCATTTTTCGTCATTTTTTGTCACCAGCATTTTTTCGTCACCAGCATTTTTCGCCATTTTTCGTCACCAGCATTTTTTCGTCACCAGCATTTTTCGTCATTTTTCGTCACCAGCATTTTTTCGTCACCAGCATTTTTCGTCATTTTTCGTCACCAGCATTTTTTCGTCACCAGCACTTTTCGTCATTTTTCGTCACCAGCATTTTTTCGTCACCAGCATTTTTTCGTCACCAGCATTTTTCGTCACCAGCATTTTTTCGTCACCAGCATTTTTTCGGCACCAGCATTTTTTCGTCATTTTTCGTCACCAGCTTTTTTTCGTCACCAGCATTTTTCGTCATTTTTCGTCACCAGCATTTTTTCGTCACCAGCATTTTTTCGTCATTTTTCATCATTTTTCGTCACCAGCTTTTTTTCGTCACCAGCATTTTTCGTCATTTTTCGTCACCAGCATTTTTTCGTCACCAGCATTTTTCGTCATTTTTCGTCACCAGCATTTTTTCGTCACCAGCATTTTTTCGTCATTTTTCGTCATTTTTCGTCATTTTTCGTCACCAGCTTTTTTTCGTCACCAGCATTTTTCGTCATTTTTCGTCACCAGCATTTTTTCGTCACCAGCATTTTTCGCCATTTTTCGTCACCAGCATTTTTTCGTCACCAGCATTTTTCGTCATTTTTCGTCAACAGCTTTTTTTCGTCACCAGCATTTTTCGTCATTTTTCGTCACCAGCATTTTTTCGTCACCAGCATTTTTTCGTCATTTTTCGTCATTTTTCGTCACCAGCTTTTTTTCGTCACCAGCATTTTTCGTCATTTTTCGTCACCAGCATTTTTTCGTCACCAGCATTTTTCGCCATTTTTCGTCACCAGCATTTTTTCGTCACCAGCATTTTTCGTCATTTTTTCGTCACCAGCATTTTTTCGTCACCAGCATTTTTCGCCATTTTTCGTCACCAGCATTTTTTCGTCACCAGCATTTTTCGTCATTTTTCGTCACCAGCATTTTTTCGTCACCAGCATTTTTCGTCATTTTTCGTCACCAGCATTTTTTCGTCACCAGCACTTTTCGTCATTTTTCGTCACCAGCATTTTTTCGTCACCAGCATTTTTTCGTCACCAGCATTTTTCGTCACCAGCATTTTTTCGTCACCAGCATTTTTTCGGCACCAGCATTTTTTCGTCATTTTTCGTCATTTTTCGTCACCAGCTTTTTTTCGTCACCAGCATTTTTCGTCATTTTTCGTCACCAGCATTTTTTCGTCACCAGCATTTTTCGTCATTTTTCGTCACCAGCATTTTTTCGTCACCAGCATTTTTTCGTCATTTTTCATCATTTTTCGTCACCAGCTTTTTTTCGTCACCAGCATTTTTCGTCATTTTTCGTCACCAGCATTTTTTCGTCACCAGCATTTTTCGTCATTTTTCGTCACCAGCATTTTTTCGTCACCAGCATTTTTTCGTCATTTTTCGTCATTTTTTGTCACCAGCTTTTTTTCGTCACCAGCATTTTTCGTCATTTTTCGTCACCAGCATTTTTTCGTCACCAGCACTTTTCGTCATTTTTCGTCACCAGCATTTTTTCGTCACCAGCATTTTTTCGTCACCAGCATTTTTCGTCACCAGCATTTTTTCGGCACCAGCATTTTTTCGTCATTTTTCGTCATTTTTCGTCACCAGCTTTTTTTCGTCACCAGCATTTTTCGTCATTTTTCGTCACCAGCATTTTTTCGTCACCAGCATTTTTCGTCATTTTTCGGCACCAGCATTTTTTCGTCATTTTTCGTCATTTTTCGTCACCAGCTTTTTTTCGTCACCAGCATTTTTCGTCATTTTTCGTCACCAGCATTTTTTCGTCACCAGCATTTTTCGTCATTTTTCGTCACCAGCATTTTTTCGTCACCAGCATTTTTCGCCATTTTTCGTCACCAGCATTTTTTCGTCACCAGCATTTTTTCGTCATTTTTCGTCATTTTTCGTCACCAGCTTTTTTTCGTCACCAGCATTTTTCGTCATTTTTCGTCACCAGCATTTTTTCGTCACCAGCATTTTTCGTCACCAGCATTTTTCGTCACCAGCATTTTTTCGTCACCAGCATTTTTCGTCATTTTTTGTCACCAGCATTTTTTCGTCACCAGCATTTTTTCGTCACCAGCATGTTTCGTCACCAGCATTTTTCGTCATTTTTCGTCACCAGCATTTTTTCGTCACCAGCATTTTTCGTCATTTTTCGTCACCAGCATTTTTTCGTCACCAGCATTTTTTCGTCATTTTTCATCATTTTTCGTCACCAGCTTTTTTTCGTCACCAGCATTTTTCGTCATTTTTCGTCACCAGCATTTTTTCGTCACCAGCATTTTTCGTCATTTTTCGTCACCAGCATTTTTTCGTCACCAGCATTTTTCGCCATTTTTCGTCACCAGCATTTTTTCGTCACCAGCATTTTTCGTCATTTTTCGTCAACAGCTTTTTTTCGTCACCAGCATTTTTCGTCATTTTTCGTCACCAGCATTTTTTCGTCACCAGCATTTTTTCGTCATTTTTCGTCATTTTTCGTCACCAGCTTTTTTTCGTCACCAGCATTTTTCGTCATTTTTCGTCACCAGCATTTTTTCGTCACCAGCATTTTTCGCCATTTTTCGTCACCAGCATTTTTTCGTCACCAGCATTTTTCGTCATTTTTTCGTCACCAGCATTTTTTCGTCACCAGCATTTTTCGTCATTTTTCGTCACCAGCATTTTTTCGTCACCAGCACTTTTCGTCATTTTTCGTCACCAGCATTTTTTCGTCACCAGCATTTTTTCGTCACCAGCATTTTTCGTCACCAGCATTTTTTCGGCACCAGCATTTTTTCGTCATTTTTTGTCATTTTTTGTCACCAGCTTTTTTTCGTCACCAGCATTTTTCGTCATTTTTCGTCACCAGCATTTTTTCGTCACCAGCACTTTTCGTCATTTTTTGTCACCAGCATTTTTTCGTCACCAGCATTTTTTCGTCACCAGCATTTTTCGTCACCAGCATTTTTTCGGCACCAGCATTTTTTCGTCATTTTTCGTCATTTTTCGTCACCAGCTTTTTTTCGTCACCAGCATTTTTCGTCATTTTTCGTCACCAGCATTTTTTCGTCACCAGCATTTTTCGTCACCAGCATTTTTCGTCACCAGCATTTTTTCGTCACCAGCATTTTTCGTCATTTTTTGTCACCAGCATTTTTTCGTCACCAGCATTTTTTCGTCACCAGCATGTTTCGTCACCAGCATTTTTCGTCATTTTTCGTCACCAGCATTTTTTCGTCACCAGCATTTTTCGTCACCAGCATTTTTCGTCACCAGCATTTTTTCGTCACCAGCATTTTTCGTCATTTTTTGTCACCAGCATTTTTTCGTCACCAGCATTTTTTCGTCACCAGCATTTTTCGTCACCAGCATTTTTTCGTCACCAGCATTTTTCGTCACCAGCACTTTTCGTCATTTTTCGTCACCAGCATTTTTCGTCATTTTTCGTCACCAGCATTTTTCGTCATTTTTCGTCACCAGCATTTTTTCGTCACCAGCACTTTTCGTCATTTTTCTTCACCAGCATTTTTTCGTCACCAGCATTTTTTCGTCACCAGCATTTTTCGTCACCGGCATTTTTTCGTCACCAGCATTTTTCGTCATTTTTCGTCACCAGCATTTTTTCGTCACCAGCATTTTTTCGTCATTTTTCGTCATTTTTTGTCACCAGCTTTTTTTCGTCACCAGCATTTTTCGTCATTTTTCGTCACCAGCATTTTTTCGTCACCAGCACTTTTCGTCATTTTTCTTCACCAGCATTTTTTCGTCACCAGCATTTTTTCGTCACCAGCATTTTTCGTCACCAGCATTTTTTCGTCACCAGCATTTTTTCGGCACCAGCATTTTTTCGTCATTTTTCGTCATTTTTCGTCACCAGCTTTTTTTCGTCACCAGCATTTTTCGTCATTTTTCGTCACCAGCATTTTTTCGTCACCAGCATTTTTCGTCATTTTTCGTCACCAGCATTTTTTCGTCACCAGCATTTTTCGCCATTTTTCGTCACCAGCATTTTTTCGTCACCAGCATTTTTTCGTCATTTTTCGTCATTTTTCGTCACCAGCTTTTTTTCGTCACCAGCATTTTTCGTCATTTTTCGTCACCAGCATTTTTTCGTCACCAGCATTTTTCGTCACCAGCATTTTTCGTCACCAGCATTTTTTCGTCACCAGCATTTTTCGTCATTTTTCGTCACCAGCATTTTTTCGTCACCAGCACTTTTCATCATTTTTCGTCACCAGCATTTTTTCGTCACCAGCATTTTTTCGTCACCAGCATTTTTCGTCACCAGCATTTTTTCGTCACCAGCATTTTTTCGGCACCAGCATTTTTTCGTCATTTTTCGTCATTTTTCGTCACCAGCTTTTTTTCGTCACCAGCATTTTTCGTCATTTTTCGTCACCAGCATTTTTTCGTCACCAGCATTTTTCGTCATTTTTCGTCACCAGCATTTTTTCGTCACCAGCATTTTTTCGTCATTTTTCATCATTTTTCGTCACCAGCTTTTTTTCGTCACCAGCATTTTTCGTCATTTTTCGTCACCAGCATTTTTTCGTCACCAGCATTTTTCGTCATTTTTCGTCACCAGCATTTTTTCGTCACCAGCATTTTTTCGTCATTTTTTGTCATTTTTTGTCACCAGCTTTTTTTCGTCACCAGCATTTTTCGTCATTTTTCGTCACCAGCATTTTTTCGTCACCAGCACTTTTCGTCATTTTTCTTCACCAGCATTTTTTCGTCACCAGCATTTTTTCGTCACCAGCATTTTTCGTCACCAGCATTTTTTCGTCACCAGCATTTTTTCGGCACCAGCATTTTTTCGTCATTTTTCGTCATTTTTCGTCACCAGCTTTTTTTCGTCACCAGCATTTTTCGTCATTTTTCGTCACCAGCATTTTTTCGTCACCAGCATTTTTCGTCATTTTTCGTCACCAGCATTTTTTCGTCACCAGCATTTTTCGCCATTTTTTCGTCACCAGCATTTTTTCGTCATTTTTCGTCATTTTTCGTCACCAGCTTTTTTTCGTCACCAGCATTTTTCGTCATTTTTCGTCACCAGCATTTTTTCGTCACCAGCATTTTTCGTCACCAGCATTTTTCGTCACCAGCATTTTTTCGTCACCAGCATTTTTCGTCATTTTTTGTCACCAGCATTTTTTCGTCACCAGCATTTTTTCGTCACCAGCATTTTTCGTCATTTTTCGTCACCAGCATTTTTTCGTCACCAGCATTTTTCGTCACCAGCATTTTTCGTCACCAGCATTTTTTCGTCACCAGCATTTTTCGTCATTTTTTGTCACCAGCATTTTTTCGTCACCAGCATTTTTCGTCACCAGTATTTTTTCGTCACCAGCATTTTTCGTCACCAGCACTTTTCGTCATTTTTCGTCACCAGCATTTTTTCGTCACCAGCATTTTTTCGTCACCAACATTTTTCGTCATTTTTCGTCACCAGCATTTTTCGTCATTTTTCGTCACCAGCATTTTTCGTCATTTTTCGTCACCAGCATTTTTTCGTCACCAGCATTTTTTCGTCACCAGCATTTTTCGTCACCAGCATTTTTTCGTCACCAGCATTTTTCGTCACCAGCACTTTTCGTCATTTTTCGTCACCAGCATTTTTTCGTCACCAGCATTTTTTCGTCACCAACATTTTTCGTCATTTTTCGTCACCAGCATTTTTCGTCATTTTTCGTCACCAGCATTTTTCGTCATTTTTCGTCACCAGCATCTTTTCGTCACCAGCATTTTTTCGTCACCAGCATTTTTCGTCATTTTTCGTCACCAGCATTTTTCGTCATTTTTCGTCACCAGCATTTTTCGTCATTTTTCGTCACCAGCATTTTTTCGTCACCAGCATTTTTCGTCACCAGCATTTTTTCGTCACCAGCATTTTTCGTCATTTTTCGTCACCAGCATTTTTTCGTCACCAGCATTTGTTCGTCATTTTTCGTCACCAGCATTTTTTCGTCACCAGCATTTTTCGTCACCAGCATTTTTTCGTCACCAGCAATTTTCGTCATTTTTCGTCACCAGCATTTTTTCGTCACCAGCATTTTTTCGTCACCAGCATTTTTCGTCACCAGCATTTTTTCGTCACCAGCATTTTTCGTCACCAGCATTTTTTCGTCACCAGCATTTTTCGTCATTTTTCGTCACCAGCATTTTTTCGTCACCAGCATTTTTCGTCACCAGCATTTTGTCGTCACCAGCATTTTTCGTCACCAGCATTTTTTCGTCACCAGCATTTTTCGTCATTTTTCGTCACCAGCATTTTTCGTCATTTTTCGTCACCAGCATTTTTTCCTCACCAGCATTTTTCGTCATTTTTCGTCACCAGCATTTTTTCCTCACCAGCATTTTTCGTCATTTTTCGTCACCAGCATTTTTCGTCATTTTTCGTCACCAGCATTTTTTCGTCACCAGCATTTTTTCGTCACCAGCATTTTTTCGTCACCAGCATTTTTCGTCATTTTTCATCACCAGCATTTTTTCGTCACCAGCATTTTTCGTCATTTTTCGTCACCAGCATTTTTTCGTCACCAGCATTTTTCGTCATTTTTCGTCAGGAAAATATTGTACTTTTACTCCACTACAATCATTTTAAACTTGAGTTACTAGTTACTTTGCAGATATAAATTATTACATTATAAAACATACATTAACCACTTTAGCCCTATTTTATACATAGTCTATTTGAAAATAGCTGATCTACAAGCTCACAATGCGCATTGCGACGCGTTGTGAGCTTGTAGATCAGCTATTTTCAAACATTTTAGTACTTATACTTTAGGTACTTTAAGTACATTTTGATACCAAGACTTTAGTACTTTTACTTTGATTGAACTCAAGTAACATTTTGAGCACTTTTACTTGTAACAGAGTATTTTTATATTGTGGTATTGCTACCACCGAGTGCTTCTTCCACCACTAAATTTGACCCACTGGTAGTCGACTAACAGTCGAGGGTTACCTATTAATAATGAAGACACGACCAGCTAGGTCCTGGATTAACTCCAACCTGGTGTTTGCACTCTCCATTTACAACCCGTACATCTACATAAACGTTCAGATTTCAAATATAAAGTGCTTATCTCATGGCCACGGATGTTACCATTAACTTCGGGTGGGTGTAAGTACCCGTATCTTCCATATTGTTCAATAAAAAGCATTTTAATCTGATCGGTGGCCATTTTCTCATAGAGTTATAACGTATCAGGAGTGCAATACACCCCCCAACCAATACGGCCGTGTAGTTGAAAAACAACGGAGACAATGGCCATCAATCGGATCAAAATGCTTTTTATTGAACAAAACGGAAGATACGGGTACTTATGAGGGCCCGTACATAATTATAACACCCGTGGCCATGAGATAAGCACTTTATGTTTTAAATCTGAACGTTTATGTTGATGTACGAGTTGTAAATGGAGAAATGCAAACACCAACTGTACGTTCAGCCATGACGCTTGACCGCGAGCTAACAATGCTAAGCTCCTAGCCTAGCTCGTTATTCCACCGTTGTTTTGTCCACATCTTCAGTGAAATACTTCAATACGAACGTCGAGCGGCCTGTTGTTTAGCTGGGGCTGCCCTCAGAGCTGCTGTGTTCGCCACAATGTTATTATTGATAATAGAACTACATTCTGTCCCGAAAAAGACTAACGCAATACTGGCCGTTTCGGCGCTTCCCACCGTGGTGAAGTTAGTTTCAGCCTCAGGTTGAATATTCACCCAGTGGCTATTACTCCAGTAAAGTAAAAAAATACCTCAAAATTGTACTTAAGTACAATACTTGAGTCAATGTACTTAAGTTACGTTACACCACCACAGAGAGGAGTGATACTGATGGGCGGGGATTAGGCTTGTAACCGGAGAACAATGGGCCAACAACCAACCAAAACCACTCACATGCTAATGTTTTCCCTGCAAGTTAAAACCACTCTCCGCCCCCAAAAGACCGACAGAAACAGACAGAAACACTCCTGTTTTTGTAATGTAATTTAAACCACTTAATGATTCTAAAACGCCTATCTTTTGGACTATAAACCTTCTTCAACATTCGAACTGTGTTAATATGAAAAAAAACGAAAATCACAAAAAAAAAAAAAAAAGTTTAAAAGCTATTTTCTAGTCTTTGTCAATGGGCGACATGATGCCCTAAACACCAGACCTGGTCACATTTTTCGTCACCAGCATTTTTTCGTCACCAGCATTTTTCGTCATTTTTCGTCACCAGCATTTTTTCGTCACCAGCATTTTTCGTCATTTTTCGTCACCAGCATTTTTTCGTCACCAGCATTTTTTCGTGATTTTTCGTGATTTTTCGTCACCAGCTTTTTTTCGTCACCAGCATTTTTCGTCATTTTTCGTCACCAGCATTTTTTCGTCGCCAGCATTTTTTGTCATTTTTCGTCACCAGCATTTTTTCGTCACCAGCATTTTTCGTCACCAGCATTTTTTCGTCACCAGCATTTTTCGTCATTTTTTGTCACCAGCATTTTTTCGTCACCAGCATTTTTTCGTCACCAGCATTTTTCGTCACCAGCATTTTTTCGTCACCAGCATTTTTCGTCACCAGCACTTTTCGTCATTTTTCGTCACCAGCATTTTTTCGTCACCAGCATTTTTCGTCATTTTTCATCACCAGCATTTTTTCGTCACCAGCATTTTTCGTCATTTTTCGTCACCAGCATTTTTTCGTCACCAGCATTTTTCGTCATTTTTCGTCACCAGCATTTTTTCGTCACCAGCATTTTTCGTCATTTTTCGTCACCAGCTTTTTTCGTCATTTTTCGTCACCAGCATTTTTTCGTCACCAGCACTTTCCGTCATTTTTCGTCACCAGCATTTTTTCGTCACCAGCATTTTTTCGTCACCAGCATTTTTCGTCACCAGCATTTTTTCGTCACCAGCATTTTTCGCCATTTTTCGTCACCAGCATTTTATCGTCACCAGCATTTTTCGTCATTTTTCGTCACCAGCATTTTTCGCCATTTTTCGTCACCAGCATTTTTTCGTCACCAGCAGTTTTCGTCATTTTTCGTCACCAGCATTTTTCGCCATTTTTTTTCACCAGCATTTTTTCGTCACCAGCACTTTTCGTCATTTTTCGTCACCAGCATTTTTTCGTCACCAGCATTTTTTCGTCATTTTTCGTCACCAGCTTTTTTTCGTCACCAGCATTTTTCGTCATTTTTCGTCACCAGCATTTTTTCGTCGCCAGCATTTTTTGTCATTTTTCGTCACCAGCATTTTTTCGTCACCAGCATTTTTCGTCACCAGCATTTTTTCGTCACCAGCATTTTTCGTCATTTTTTGTCACCAGCATTTTTTCGTCACCAGCATTTTTTCGTCACCAGCATTTTTCGTCACCAGCATTTTTTCGTCACCAGCATTTTTCGTCACCAGCACTTTTCGTCATTTTTTCGTCATTTTTCGTCACCAGCTTTTTTCGTCATTTTTCGTCACCAGCATTTTTTCGTCACCAGCACTTTCCGTCATTTTTCGTCACCAGCATTTTTTCGTCACCAGCATTTTTTCGTCACCAGCATTTTTCGTCACCAGCATTTTTTCGTCACCAGCATTTTTCGCCATTTTTCGTCACCAGCATTTTATCGTCACCAGCATTTTTCGTCATTTTTCGTCACCAGCATTTTTCGCCATTTTTCGTCACCAGCATTTTTTCGTCACCAGCAGTTTTCGTCATTTTTCGTCACCAGCATTTTTCGCCATTTTTTTTCACCAGCATTTTTTCGTCACCAGCACTTTTCGTCATTTTTCGTCACCAGCATTTTTTCGTCACCAGCATTTTTTCGTCACCAGCATTTTATCGTCACCAGCATTTTTCGTCATTTTTCGTCACCAGCATTTTTCGCCATTTTTCGTCACCAGCATTTTTTCGTCACCAGCAGTTTTCGTCATTTTTCGTCACCAGCATTTTTCGCCATTTTTTTTCACCAGCATTTTTTCGTCACCAGCATTTTTTCGTCATTTTTCGTCACCAGCTTTTTTTCGTCACCAGCATTTTTCGTCATTTTTCGTCACCAGCATTTTTTCGTCACCAGCATTTTTCGCCATTTGTCGTCACCAGCATTTTTTCGTCACCAGCATTTTTTCGTCACCAGCATTTTTCGTCATTTTTCGTCACCAGCATTTTTTCGTCACCAGCATTTTTCGTAATTTTTCGTCACCAGCATTTTTTCGTCATCAGCATTTGTTCGTCATTTTTCGTCACCAGCATTTTTTCGTCACCAGCATTTTTTCATCACCAGCATTTTTCGCCATTTTTCGTCACCAGCATTTTTTCGTCACCAGCATTTTTTCGTCACCAGCATTTTTCGTCACCAGCATTTTTTCGTCACCAGCATTTTTCGCCATTTTTCGTCACCAGCATTTTATCGTCACCAGCATTTTTCGTCATTTTTCGTCACCAGCATTTTTCGCCATTTTTCGTCACCAGCATTTTTTCGTCACCAGCAGTTTTCGTCATTTTTCGTCACCAGCATTTTTCGCCATTTTTTTTCACCAGCATTTTTTCGTCACCAGCACTTTTCGTCATTTTTCGTCACCAGCATTTTTTCGTCACCAGCATTTTTTCGTCATTTTTCGTCACCAGCTTTTTTTCGTCACCAGCATTTTTCGTCATTTTTCGTCACCAGCATTTTTTCGTCGCCAGCATTTTTTGTCATTTTTCGTCACCAGCATTTTTTCGTCACCAGCATTTTTCGTCACCAGCATTTTTTCGTCACCAGCATTTTTCGTCATTTTTTGTCACCAGCATTTTTTCGTCACCAGCATTTTTTCGTCACCAGCATTTTTCGTCACCAGCATTTTTTCGTCACCAGCATTTTTCGTCACCAGCACTTTTCGTCATTTTTTCGTCATTTTTCGTCACCAGCTTTTTTCGTCATTTTTCGTCACCAGCATTTTTTCGTCACCAGCACTTTCCGTCATTTTTCGTCACCAGCATTTTTTCGTCACCAGCATTTTTTCGTCACCAGCATTTTTCGTCACCAGCATTTTTTCGTCACCAGCATTTTTCGCCATTTTTCGTCACCAGCATTTTATCGTCACCAGCATTTTTCGTCATTTTTCGTCACCAGCATTTTTCGCCATTTTTCGTCACCAGCATTTTTTCGTCACCAGCAGTTTTCGTCATTTTTCGTCACCAGCATTTTTCGCCATTTTTTTTCACCAGCATTTTTTCGTCACCAGCACTTTTCGTCATTTTTCGTCACCAGCATTTTTTCGTCACCAGCATTTTTTCGTCACCAGCATTTTATCGTCACCAGCATTTTTCGTCATTTTTCGTCACCAGCATTTTTCGCCATTTTTCGTCACCAGCATTTTTTCGTCACCAGCAGTTTTCGTCATTTTTCGTCACCAGCATTTTTCGCCATTTTTTTTCACCAGCATTTTTTCGTCACCAGCATTTTTTCGTCATTTTTCGTCACCAGCTTTTTTTCGTCACCAGCATTTTTCGTCATTTTTCGTCACCAGCATTTTTTCGTCACCAGCATTTTTCGCCATTTGTCGTCACCAGCATTTTTTCGTCACCAGCATTTTTTCGTCACCAGCATTTTTCGTCATTTTTCGTCACCAGCATTTTTTCGTCACCAGCATTTTTCGTAATTTTTCGTCACCAGCATTTTTTCGTCACCAGCATTTGTTCGTCATTTTTCGTCACCAGCATTTTTTCGTCACCAGCATTTTTTCATCACCAGCATTTTTCGCCATTTTTCGTCACCAGCATTTTTTCGTCACCAGCATTTTTCGCCATTTTTCGTCACCAGCATTTTTTCGTCACCAGCAGTTTTCGTCATTTTTCGTCACCAGCATTTTTCGCCATTTTTCGTCACCAGCATTTTTTCGTCACCAGCACTTTCCGTCATTTTTCGTCACCAGCATTTTTTCGTCACCAGCATTTTTCGTCATTTTTCGTCACCAGCATTTTTCGCCATTTTTCGTCACCAGCATTTTTTCGTCACCAGCATTTTTCGTCACCAGCATTTTTTCGTCACCATCATTTTTCGTCATTTTTCGTCACCAGCATTTTTTCGTCACCAGCATTTTTCGTCATTTTTCGTCACCAGCATTTTTTCGTCACCAGCATTTTTTCGTCACCAGCATTTTTCGTCATTTTTCGTCACCAGCATTTTTTCGTCACCAGCATTTTTTCGTCATTTTTCGTCACCAGCTTTTTTTCGTCACCAGCATTTTTCGTCATTTTTCGTCACCAGCATTTTTTCGTCACCAGCATTTTTCGCCATTTGTCGTCACCAGCATTTTTTCGTCACCAGCATTTTTTCGTCACCAGCATTTTTCGTCATTTTTCGTCACCAGCATTTTTTCGTCACCAGCATTTTTCGTCATTTTTCGTCACCAGCATTTTTTCGTCACCAGCATTTGTTCGTCATTTTTCGTCACCAGCATTTTTTCGTCACCAGCATTTTTCGTCACCAGCATTTTTCGTCACCAGCATTTTTTCGTCACCAGCAATTTTCGTCATTTTTCGTCACCAGCATTTTTTCGTCACCAGCATTTTTTCGTCACCAGCATTTTTTCGTCACCAGCATTTTTCGTCACCAGCATTTTTTCGTCACCAGCATTTTTCGTCATTTTTCGTCACCAGCATTTTTTCGTCACCAGCATTTTTCGTCACCAGCATTTTGTCGTCACCAGCATTTTTCGTCACCAGCATTTTTTCGTCACCAGCATTTTTCGTCATTTTTCGTCACCAGCATTTTTTCGTCACCAGCATTTTTTCGTCACCAGCATTTTTCGTCATTTTTCGTCACCAGCATTTTTCGCCATTTTTCGTCACCAGCATTTTTTCGTCACCAGCATTTTTCGTCATTTTTTGTCACCAGCATTTTTTCGTCACCAGCATTTTTTCGTCACCAGCATTTTTCGTCATTTTTCGTCACCAGCATTTTTTCGTCACCAGCATTTGTTCGTCATTTTTCGTCACCAGCATTTTTTCGTCACCAGCATTTTTCGTCACCAGCATTTTTCGTCACCAGCATTTTTTCGTCACCAGCAATTTTCGTCATTTTTCGTCACCAGCATTTTTTCGTCACCAGCATTTTTTCGTCACCAGCATTTTTTCGTCACCAGCATTTTTCGTCACCAGCATTTTTTCGTCACCAGCATTTTTCGTCATTTTTCGTCACCAGCATTTTTTCGTCACCAGCATTTTTCGTCACCAGCATTTTGTCGTCACCAGCATTTTTCGTCACCAGCATTTTTTCGTCACCAGCATTTTTCGTCATTTTTCGTCACCAGCATTTTTTCGTCACCAGCATTTTTTCGTCACCAGCATTTTTCGTCATTTTTCGTCACCAGCATTTTTCGCCATTTTTCGTCACCAGCATTTTTTCGTCACCAGCATTTTTCGTCATTTTTTGTCACCAGCATTTTTTCGTCACCAGCATTTTCCGTCATTTTTCGTCACCAGCATTTTTTCGTCACCAGCATTTCTTCGTCACCAGCACTTTTCGTCATTTTTCGTCACCAGCATTTTTTCGTCACAGCATTTTTCGTCATTTTTCGTCACCAGCATTTTTTCGTCACCAGCATTTTTTCGTGATTTTTCGTCACCAGCATTTTTTCGTCACCAGCATTTTTCGTCAGAATCGTAGCATTTTCAATCCGGCCGCCTCTAGTTCTTTGCCCTCTACTAACATGACCACTTGCCCGGTGATTTATTGACTATGGTTCACATAATTTATTTTCTGATATTGCACTAACATGTGTGTGCTGTCTTTTTCAGGTCATGTATGCCAGGGATGTGTGGTTGGAGGATGGAAAGGAGACAGAGGATACAATGCCTAATAATTGGATCGACAGGGGTAAGGGAACCATTAGATGGCCAAATGCCAAACAAACACAACTTACAAGATGAGAAAGGACCCCCAGGAGGACTGGCTGACGTCCCAGTTAGTCAAGATAAAGATGACTGCAGGCAGGTTTTGTTTTTGGATCATTTACTCAATAATTCAAGTACAAATAGTTGAATCAATGTTTACAGTTGAATTGTATAACTTCTAGTTAAAGCTTGTGAATGTGACAACTACAACCTGACCAGCCAAGCAGAGGAGGAAGAGGAGGATGTGGATGTGGTGATAAGAGGGAAGAGGAAACCTGTTAAAAGACAAGATGATGACTGATGTAGAGTTCATATGTTTCTCAAGTAACTTCTAAATATGAAATGTGTTAACAGAAACTGGGCCTCACATTGTAGACCATTTATGTTTTATATGACGTTTTGGAGCATTATGGGTAACTTTCTTCTATAATCAATTTATAAGTCCAATGTCAAAAATGACAATCAAATGCTTTAATAAGGCTGTCTATTTTAGATATGGATATGTTTATTTTTACTTTATATTGCAGCCGTATAGGTGCCCTCCTTTCCTATCGCACCAAGGAAGTTGCAGTCCAGCCAGGACAACAATGTGTTACTCAATGCTTGTTGAGTATTGATGTCAATTTATGAAATATGATAATGATGTATTGGGTACACACAACATGAAATCAGTTACAAGCTGATTGTTATGTTTCAGACTCTGAAAATCAAGCCCTGGATGGCCTGGTGGATGTCGTGGTGGACACCATGTCTGTCGAGTTGGAGCATGCTGAGGGGTCTTGGCACAGGGAAATGTCTACACACAGTGAGTATGAATCACATTTAAGCAGTCACCTTTTGTTTACAAATCAATATTTGGTATCTAAGAACATTCTTTGTCTTTTCCAGGCTTCCGACATGCAAGTGTAGCACCTCGGAGCAGAGAAATGTCCACACCCCGTGAGTATTCACTGTCTCCATTGCACCAACACATTTTAAGTACATTCAGTACAAGGTGTTACATGTTGTGCATACTGAAGAAATCATTACCATACCTAATTCACAAGCAATGAGTAAGTAGTTACAGGCTCAATGTGTTGAAGTATGTGTATCAGAGGAGATGTGTGATTGTCAACATCTAAGACCAACCAGTAGGGGTAGTCTTTTTCAGTGTGACATGGTATTGTAGTAGTATTATGTCCAAGTATTAAGTCTTTAGTGATGGCTCCAGCCATCAGGCACAGTGATGGCTCCAGACACAGTGTCAGATACCGGCACAGCATCAGGTCCAGGACCAGCCACGACTCCAGGTACAGCAACAGCTCGGAGGCACTCTGTCAGGTCCAGACATGATGACAGGTCCCACCGCAGTGATGGGTCGAGGAACACGGTCAGGTGAGTTGTCCAATGGCCCCAAGTAATCAAAACCTTTACAATTCAGCAAGTAGTATCGTGCACCCCTAATTGTTACAATATGACATATTTATTATTTCTCATCTAATGTATAGTCATCTGTCTTGGAAAGTTTTAATGCAAAAATATCACTTTGTAATTTCTAAAATGTACTTTTGTTCTTATTACATGGGCATTCCCATTTCCAACACAAGGTAAGTTCTGAGCTATTTCAATGAAGACCCCCAAAAAACAGACCCCCAAAAAACTGGGGGACACTTAATTTGCAACCCTTCTCTCTTCTGCACATTCTCTCCTTTCTTCCTTTACTGTTCTCTCTGTCTCCTCTCCTATCGGGACACACAAACTGCTCTTCAATTATATCAGTGCTTTGTATCATTGTAGGGTGGTGTCTATAACATTTCTCTGTGTTAATGTACACTTACTTATTTTTCAGTATACCAGAAGAAAGTCCTGACCATATCAATATTCATTAAAGAACCTGCCTCTTCAGCGGCCAGTCATGTTGAGAGAATGGAGGACTTCCAGAGAGAGGAGCAACTCCTCAGTGATGTCCAAGCTTTTAACTCATTCCCTGCCTAGAACGACTAAAACGACTTCTGTCCATAAGCCATGCCTGCCTAGAACGACTAAAACGACTTTTTAAAAAATAAAAAAAATAAAAAATATATATATATATTTTTTTTACCCAAAGACCAAGGAGATATGATTTTTCGAAGATATAGACTCCCATCCACTTCCTTGTTAACTTAAAACTTAAAAATTCTGTATCTCGGCTCCTGAGTACTTTTTTTTTTTCAATGAAAAATATGGCAGTGTTCAAACGCGCCAGAAATAATTCTGGCAGTGAATGAGTTAATACCCTGGTAGGCATTTCAAGAGTCTGGAAGTAATGAACAGCATAAGATGCACTCGCACACTTTTTACGTTCCTCTGGGACATGTCAGTGAAAGTTTTCATGGACTTATTCCAACAGGTGCTGCAAGCTGCAAAGTTCTTTACAGGTATGTTTCAACATACACTATGAATTAACCCCTGTGTGATGTTTGGGTGCGCTGTGGTTTTCAATGTGTGAACACTTATTTGGTTAATTCTTCTAGATGAGCACCTGACTGCATGTTTCCATTAATTTGCCTTTTTTTTTTTAGCTTAACATCTGAATCCTCTGTTATGTCATGTCAATGACATAATGGTTGAACATTAAGTGAAAATTAGTAGTATAAAGGGTTTATACCATGTTTTACAATAAATCCTAATCCTACTACATTATTAAATGTAATTTGTTTTTCTTAAGGCTCTTCAGTAACGGTCTGATGGCACAGTTGAACATGAAGGGGGAAAAAGAGAAGACTGCGACTTTCAGCGCAATACAAGGTAAGCCCATATTTCATGTTGACCAAGGACAAATCTAAATGTAATTGGGTAAACATGTCCTTCCCTGTTGACATAAAAAAATACAATGCCAACTGTCTACCGTTACCGTTGCTATCATAACATTTTAAATAACTGGTGGTTAGGTGTAGAAGGGAGATGGCTTTGTATTAAACTAGTTATGGATGTACAAGCATTTTTGCATGTCAATATGGAGACTCACAATCAGTTTTATTGTCACTTCCACAATACACACTAGGCAAACAGGGGAGAAAAATACCTGGTGCACATTAAAAAGAGGCAAACATTAAAAAGTAAAGAGCAGACAACATTGGTAAAAAGTGCTGATGCATTCCATCTTTCAAGATGTTGGTTTTGGGGGCAATATATGGCGAGCATGGGTTCAGGGTTCTGATGGTTTGGGGCAGCTGTTGGATGACCTGCTGGTGCTTCCCCCTGAGCTCTTGAACCTCCTACCAGATGGCAGGAGTTCAATCGAGCTGTGTATTATGTCAGATAGGGACTAGGACAGCATGTTGTCGTTGCACATTTTTTATCGTCTTTTTCTACTATGCAGATGCAGTCATGAAATTCGACCCAGAAGCCACAGAGGACCTCATAAGGCAGCATGCCGCAGACCACCTCAAGCATGCTCCAGCGAGAAGGGGAGGCGGAGGACACAGAGCAGGCACTCAGGATGATTTAACTTGAACTTTCACTGTCCATTGTGGGGGATCTTAGTGTCACAGTATTGTACAGTATTGTGTAATTTGAACTTGTGTTCTGTTCAACGAAGTAGCTCTGGTTGGACCTTACCCTGGTAGCTCACTGGCTATTCAGTACAGCACTTGTTTAATATTTTTCAGTTGTTGTGGAACTGGCCCAAGCAAAAAGGGTGTCCCTGCAAAGTAGGCTGTGCTATTATGTTTTATTATTATTAAAAAAATCATTCGACTAGTGACGTGGACTTGGACTTGACTTGGACTTAGCCCCCCTCGGACATACCTGTGGACTACACCAGGTACAAATTACTTTTTTGTTGCTCTCCCTCATGGAGCTACTTGCGGATTATACCAGGGTAAGTCCACCCTAGGTGGACACGCACTGACCTTTTGCACCTTAATCCCATGTATAACGCACTGACTTTTTTGTCTTTTTTTTTATTGTGCTCTTTTTCTCTTTTCACCTTAACGTCCATAAGTATATCATGCACAGTATACATACATTGCTGCTATGCTCAGGCACCTTAGTTTTTTATTATCTCAGGTACTTTGTAAATATGTAGATAACTTGTTTGGCCCTAACATTCATCGAGCTCTGGACTTTTTTTTTCTGGAGTAACACTACCGAAACGAAAAAAAAAATGTTCCCCCAGAAACCTGTTAGGAGTACGTTTCAGGCAATTTAAAGTTGATTGGTAGTGACTTTTTTTTTGGTCCCTAACATTCATCGAGCTCTGGACTTAGTAATTTCTTTTCCGTTTTGGTAGTGACACAATGGTGTCACTACCGAAACGAAAAAAAAATTGTTCCCCCAAAAACCTGTTAGGAGTACGTTTCAGGCAATTTAAAGTTGATTGGTAGTGACTTTTTTTTTGGTCCCTAACATTCATCGAGCTCTGGACTTAGTAATTTTTTTTCCGTTTCGGTAGTGACACTACCGAAACGAAAAAAAAATTGTTCCCCCAAAAACCTGTTAGGAGTACGTTTCAGGCTATTTAAAGTTGATTGGTAGTGACTTTTTTTTGGTCCCTAACATTCATCGAGCTCTGGACTTAGTCATTTTTTTTCCGTTTCGGTAGTGACACAATGGTGTCACTACCGAAACGAAAAAAAAAATGTTCCCCCAAAAACCTGTTAGGAGTACGTTTCAGGCAATTTAAAGTTGATTGGTAGTGACTTTTTTTTTGGTCCCTAACATTCATCGAGCTCTGGACTTAGTATTTTTTTTTCCGTTTCGGTAGTGACACAATGGTGTCACTACCGAAACGAAAAAAAAAGTGTGCCCCCAAAAACCTGTTAGGAGTACGTTTCAGGCAATTTAAAGTTGATTGGTAGTGACTTTTTTTTTGGTCCCTAACATTCATCGAGCTCTGGACTTGGTCATTTTTTTTTCCGTTTCGGTAGTGACACTACCGAAACGAAAAAAAAAAAATGTTCCCCCAAAAACCTGTTAGGAGTGTAACGAACCACTTAAGCACTGCCTTGCATAAAAAGGTGTCTTAAAAATGTAGGTTACTGTTATTTTCTATAAGAAAAGCCCACCAGATGCACCTCCTGGCCAGCAGGCGGCGCTATTGTCACCCTAAACTTGCCAAACCATTGGACTTTCAAAGATACATTACTGTGGACTTTTGCCAAGTTTTATAGTTTATCACTTTATTTGGGTCCTCTAATTGTTTACATTGGAT
Source organism: Gymnoscopelus microlampas (assembly GCF_963454915.1). Classification (NCBI taxonomy): domain Eukaryota; kingdom Metazoa; phylum Chordata; class Actinopteri; order Myctophiformes; family Myctophidae; genus Gymnoscopelus; species Gymnoscopelus microlampas. The sequence goes on from NW_028155580.1 coordinate 27,857, forward strand.
ATATAATGTTTTATTGTTTATGCCTCAACTGACACCTTTATATAGTTGTGCTTGAAAGAATTGTATTTGAGTTCGTTTTTATTAGTCTGTTATGGTAAAGGCTTTTATTATGAAAATGCCTGAAACAGGAAGGATGTCACTGCACTGTGTACATTTTGCGCGTCTTTGCAAAGACGTCAGAATGAATGAAAACAACGTTGAAGGAGCATGTCCATGTTCCAAGCACAAGGTTTATTTTGTTTAAGCACCTGGCTAAGGGCACAAGGTATAGTTTGTTTTGCTGCTTTGTGTTTGCATGTCTTGTTACTTTCTGTCCATTGTGGATTCAGTCAACAAGTTATTAGACTATTTTGAACGTCATTCTACTGATCTATTTTAGACCCATTGAAAAGCCTCAGTAACGTCAATAATTAATTATATAAATAAATATGGGTTTAAATCAGTAATTCATAATAACAGTGCGTGGACTAAAAGGTACATTTCATGTTTGGTAAAAGGAGATACATTATGATAATAACTTACATTTCATTGTTGTGGTTTAAAAAGATAAAAGCTATTTTCTTTGTGATTTAAGATAATTGCAGTATTTACTATTTCATATGTTTTGCACTCTAAAGAGAGATTGTCATTTGGTTTAAAAACAATTCATGTTAATTGTAACACAGGACATACTGTCAAATGTTTAATGATTGGTTTGTGTCACTTTGTATTATGGTTTATGATCTTCATGTGTTTGTCACTAGCCATATTTGTAATGATTGTACTGTTTATGTGCTTTCCCACCTATACAGTTCTTACGGTGGTACCAGGAATAAACTTTCTAAAAATCATCAGTTTGAGATCCATCCTTATTAGCCGGGGTTGCTTACAAGGAGTACGTTTCATGCAATTTAAAGTTGATTGGTAGTGACTTTTTTTTTGGTCCCTAACATTCATCGAGCTCTGGACTTAGTAATTTTTTTTCCGTTTCGGTAGTGACACAATGGTGTCACTACCGAAACGAAAAAAAACATGTTCCCCCAAAAACCTGTTTGGAGTACGTTTCAGGCAATTTAAAGTTGATTGGTAGTGACTTTTTTTTTGGTCCCTAACATTCATCGAGCTCTGGACTTAGTCATTTTTTTTCCGTTTTGGTAGTGACACTACCGAAACTAAAAAAAAATTGTTCCCCCAGAAACCTGTTAGGAGTACGTTTCAGGCAATTTAAAGTTGATTGGTAGTGAGTTTTTTTTTGGTCCCTAACATTCATCGAGCTCTGGACTTAGTAATTTTTTTTCCGTTTCGGTAGTGACACAATGGCGTCACTACCGAAACGAAAACAAAATTGTTCCCCCAAAAACCTGTTAGGAGTACGTTTCAGGCAATTTAAAGTTGATTGGTAGTGACTTTTTTTTTGGTCCCTAACATTCATCGAGCTCTGGACTTAGTAATTTTTTTTCCGTTTCGGTAGTGACACTACCGAAACGAAAAAAAAAATGTTCCCCCAAAAACCTGTTAGGAGTACGTTTCAGGCAATTTAAAGTTGATTGGTAGTGACTTTTTTTTTGGTCCCTAACATTCATCGAGCTCTGGACTTAGTAATCTTTTTTTCCGTTTCGGTAGTGACACAATGGTGACACAATGGTGTCACTACCGAAACGGAAAAAAAAATGTTCCCCCAAAAACCTGTTAGGAGTACGTTTCAGGCAATTTAAAGTTGATTGGTAGTGACTTTTTTTTTGGTCCCTAACATTCATCGAGCTCTGGACTTAGTAATTTTTTTTCCGTTTCGGTAGTGACACTACCGAAACGAAAAAAAAATTGTTCCCCCAAAAACCTGTTAGGAGTACGTTTCAGGCAATTTAAAGTTGATTGGTAGTGACTTTTGTTTTGGTCCCTAACATTCATCGAGCTCTGGACTTAGTCATTTTTTTTCCGTTTCGGTAGTGACACAATGGTGTCACTACCGAAACGAAAAAAAAAATGTTCCCCCAAAAACCTGTTAGGAGTACGTTTCAGGCAATTTAAAGTTGATTGGTAGTGACTTTTTTTTTGGTCCCTAACATTCATCGAGCTCTTGACTTAGTCATTTTTTTTCCGTTTCGGTAGTGACACAATGGTGTCACAATGGTGTCACTACCGAAACGAAAAAAAACATGTTCCCCCAAAAACCTGTTAGGAGTACGTTTCAGGCAATTTAAAGTTGATTGGTAGTGACTTTTTTTTTGGTCCCTAACATTCATCGAGCTCTGGACTTAGTAATTTGTTTTCCGTTTCGGTAATGACACAATGGTGTCACTACCGAAACGAAAAAAAAATTGTTCCCCCAAAAACCTGTTAGGAGTACGTTTCAGGCAATTTAAAGTTGATTGGTAGGGACTTTTTTTTTGGTCCCTAACATTCATCGAACTCTGGACTTAGTACTTTTTTTTCCGTTTCGGTAGTGACACTACCGAAACGAAAAAAAAAATTGCTCCCCCAAAAACCTGTTAGGAGTACGTTTCAGGCAATTTAAAGTTGATTGGTAGTGACTTTTTTTTTGGTCCCTAACATTCATCGAGCTCTGGACTTAGTCATTTTTTTTCCGTTTCGGTAGTGACACTACCGAAACGAAAAAAAAAAAATGTTCCCCCAAAAACCTGTTAGGAGTACGTTTCAGGCAATTTAAAATTGATTGGTAGTGACTTTTTTTTTGGTCCCTAACATTCATCGAGCTCTGGACTTAGTAATTTTTTTTCCGTTTCGGTAGTGACACTACCGAAACGAAAAAAAAATGGTTCCCCCAAAAACCTGATAGGAGTACGTTTCAGGCAATTTAAAGTTGATTGGTAGTGACTTTTTTTTTGGTCCCTAACATTCATCGAGCTCTGGACTTAGTAATTGTTTTTCCGTTTCGGTAGCGACACAATGGTGTCGCTACCGAAACGAAAAAAAAAATGTTCCCCCAAAAACCTGTTAGGAGTACGTTTCAGGCAATTTAAAGTTGATTGGTAGTGACTTTTTTTTTGGTCCCTAACATTCATTGAGCTTTGGACTAAGTAATTTTTTTCCCGTTTCGGTAGTGACTACCGAAACGAAAACTACTCCACTACAAAGTACTACCAATCAACTCTAAATTGCCTGAAACGTACTCCTAACAGGTTTTTGGGGGGACAATTTTGGCCTCCACACTTAGTGATTTTTTCCGATTTATCTTTCGTTTCGGTAGTGACACAAAAACGTTTTGGTAGTGACACAATGGTGAAGAAAAACATTTACTCCACGACAAAGTTTTGGGTGGGACGATTTTGGCCTCTACACTTAGTGATTTTTTCGGATTTAACTTTCGTTTCGGTATTGACACAAAAACGTTTCGGGAGTGACACAATGGTGAAAAAAAATTACTCCACAACAAAGTACTACCAATCAACTCTAAATTGCCTGAAATGTACTCCTAACAGGTTTTTGGGGGGCCGATTTTGGCCTCCACACTTAGTGATTTTTTCGGATTTAACTTTCGTTTCGGTAGTGACCAACTTTCGTCTCGGTAGTGACACAATGGTAGCCGATATGTCCTAAGTAGGCCGAACGTTGTAGAGTTGGAACGGATTTTGTAGCTAAAAGTATGAAGGACTAGTTAGGGGTCAAAAAACGGGCCAAATACATAGTGACAATAACGTCAAGTGTGCTCGCTAAATATATACTGTTAGGTACATACGTGAATTGTGTCCTCTGCACTTTAACAACTAACAGCCTCAAATCACTCTAAGATTGCCACATTGTTGACCTGACCTGGAATCGTACCCAGGACATCCAGGACCTTTGGTTCACCAGGCAGGCCCACTAACCACTCAGCTATGGCACTCTGATTAACATCATGTCAGAAAATGAAAGGAAGCAAAAGTCTGACTATACTGAGTCAGAGTCAAGCTTTACAAAATGTAAGTTGTGTAAAAAAAAGTCTGACTATACTAAGTTGTTATTTGTTTGTTTAAGTCAGGCTATACTCTACTCAGAGTCATAAGTTTACAAAATGTACTAAAGTAGAGTGAACGTCTGTGCGGTTTGTCTCCATCACTGAAAATCACGTACATGTAAACAGATATAAAACTGCTGTCCTGTGCAGTTGGGGTGAAAAAACACAACCATTCCACTCCTAATAATACCTATTTGATTTGACATCCTGACTTGCTGCTGTGGCTGAGCCTGGAACCTGTTACCTGCGGGTCACTAGTCAGTGACTCTATCCATTCACCTACAGCTGTTTCCTTGAAATATGTGGTTCTAAAACATTTTGTTGTCAACCCCCGAAATTGACATGTATTTGGGCAGTGGACCCCAATGTGAAAAGTAACACATTTATTTAAGTTATTTGTCTTGTTTGTTGTTCAAGTCAAAGCACCAGGAAAGCTGTATTTCTTGGCCAACAGTTAGCTCAATGGGTTGAGATGCAGTATTCATGATCCAGAGGCCATGAGTTCAAATCCCACTGGTTTCTTTACTGTGATGCTTTCCTTTGCAGACTGGCTTCCAGAAGATCAAGTGAAAACCACCAGGAAGGCTGTATTTGTCATCCAACTGCTTAGCTCAATGGGTTGAGATGCAGTAGAGCGTCTGTCCAATAACATGACTTGACTTGACTGGGTTCGATTCCCACTCGAGTCAAGTGTCCCCGGTAACTTGGGGAAACGGATAAATTGACTGATATCCTTAGTGATGCTTCCCTTTGCAGACTAACTTCTAGAAAAACAAGTTAATTCTAAAAAAAACAAAAAACAAGTTATAACCACCAGGAAACCTGTAACTCTCAGCCAACAGCATAGCTCAACTGGTAGAGCGTCCAATAACATGACTTGACTTGACTTGACTGGGTTCGATTCCCACTCGAGTCAAGTGTCCCCGGTAACTTGGGGCAACGGATAAATTGACTGATATCCTTAGTGATGCTTCCCTTTGCAGACTAACTTCTAGAAAAACAAGTTATAACCACCAGAAAACCTGTAACTCTCAGCCAACAGCTTAGCTCAACTGGTAGAGCGTCTGTCCAATAACATGACTTGACTTGACTTGACTGGGTTCGATTCCCACTCGAGTCAAGTGTCCCCGGTAACTTGGGGCAACGGATAAATTGACTGATATCCTTAGTGATGCTTCCCTTTGCAGACTAACTTCTAGAAAAACAAGTTAATTCTAAAAAAAACAAAAAACAAGTTATAACCACCAGGAAACCTGTAACTCTCAGCCAACAGCATAGCTCAACTGGTAGAGCGTCTGTCCAATAACATGACTTGACTTGACTGGGTTCGATTCCCACTCGAGTCAAGTGTCCCCGGTAACTTGGGGCAACGGATAAATTGACTGATATCCTTAGTGATGCTTCCCTTTGCAGACTAACTTCTAGAAAAACAAGTTATAACCACCAGAAAACCTGTAACTCTCAGCCAACAGCTTAGCTCAACTGGTAGAGCGTCTTTCCAATAACATGACTTGACTTGACTTGACTGGGTTCGATTCCCACTCGAGTCAAGTGTCCCCGGTAACTTGGGGCAACGGATAAATTGACTGATATCCTTAGTGATGCTTCCCTTTGCAGACTAACTTCTAGAAAAACAAGTTAATTCTAAAAAATAAAAAAAAACAAGTTATAACCACCAGGAAACCTGTAACTCTCAGCCAACAGCATAGCTCAACTGGTAGAGCGTCTGTCCAATAACATGACTTGACTTGACTTGACTGGGTTCGATTCCCACTCGAGTCAAGTGTCCCCGGTAACTTGGGGCAACGGATAAATTGACTGATATCCTTAGTGATGCTTCCCTTTGCAGACTAACTTCTAGAAAAACAAGTTAAAACCTGTAACTCTCAGCCAACAGCTTAGCTCAACTGGTAGAGCGTCTGTCCAATGACTTGGCAGGTTTCCTGATGGTTATAACTTATATAGTAGTAGTAAGTATATTAGTTAGTTATATAGTAGTAGTAAGTATATTAGCATCTCTCTCTCTCTCTCTCTCTCTCTCTCTCTCTCTCTCTCTCTCTCTCTCTCTCTCTCTCTCTCTCTCTCTCTCTCTCTCTCTCTCTCTCTCTCTCTCTCTCTCTCTCTCTCTCTCTCTCTCTCTCTCTCTCTCTCTCTCTCTCTCTCTCTCTCTCTCTCTCTCTCTCTCTCTCTCTCTCTCTCTCTCTCTCTCTCTCTCTCTCTCTCTCTCTCTCTCTCTCTCTCTCTCTCTCTCTCTCTCTCTCTCTCTCTCTCTCTCTCTCTCTCTCTCTCATAACCCCTCTGCTTTATTGTCTGGAAACCACCGGGAGGAGACGGCCCTCCCAGTGCCCACGCATCGATGGGTTATTTTTCAGTACCTGACATGAGGCTTGAACCACGTACATTGTACAAGGTGCCCTGCGCCACTAGTCCGCTGCGCCATTGGTACCGGCCAATCCTCACTGCTTTCCGGGCGGCTTTAGAGTAGTTCTTCTGGAACTCAGTCTTTAAAGGAAGGTTTCGGGGTAAAGAGTCAGTGGGGTTTGAACCCACAATCTCTGGAACATGTTAACAGTGTTGACAGTGACTCAACCCACTGTGCTACCAGCTGCCTTGCTGTGATGAGGTCTTCATTCCTCTTTGGGGAACAACACACAACAATACAAAAACAAAAACAAAAAGATCTTTACAGCATATTATTTTGTCTATGGTTTGTTGTGCTGTTGCTTCTGAATGTTTAATGAACCCCAATGGAAATAAGCCTTTGGCTTTTCTGTCATTATCTAATTGGCCTTCAATCTTTAGCATGGCACAGTGGCCCACTGGATAAAGAGCCTGCCTGAGAAACAAAAGGTTAGGAGTTTGATTCTTAACCCTGACATTGTGTGAAAATAAATATATATATTCTTTTAAAGTTTTAAATATAAATCTTTTTCATGGGGGGCCCTGACACTACATCTTTTCACATTGAGGTCCACTGCCAAATACATGTTAATTTGGGGGGCCCTTGACAACAAAATGTTTTAGAACCACAGATCTAAGTAGAGCTGTAGCTGAATGGTTAGTGTGACTACCTGGTGAGCCGTAGGTTACAGTTTCAAGGCTCGGCCACTGCAGTCGGCACAGTCCGTCGATTCCCTACAAGACCATAGCACTGATTAGATCAGAAAGTCAGAATATACAGCTTCAACTTAAAGCCAACCAAAAATGATTATTTAACACCTTTCAAATAACCCATTATGCACAGAGTTGAGAAGTATTCATCTGGATACAGTGTCTTCATATACATTCACAATGAAGTAATCTTTAAAGATACCTTTTTTTAGGTAAGTTAAAAAGTTAAAGCTCTACATTGTGATACATACTAACTTTCGTTTCGGTAGTGACACAATGGTGACATTTTTTTTACTCCACTACAAAGTACTACCAATCAATCTAAATTGCCTGAAACGTACTCCTAACAGGTTTTTGGGGGGACGATTTTGGCCTCCACACTTAATGATTTTTTCGGATATAACTTTCGTTTCGGTAGTGACACAATGGTGAAAAGAAAATTACTCCACTACATAGTACTACCAATCAACTCTAAATTGCCTGAAACGTACTCCTAACAGGTTTTTGGGGGGACGATTTAAACTTAGTGATTTTTTTGGATTTAACTTTCGTTTCGGTAGTGACACAAAAACGTTTCGGTAGTGACACAATGGTGGAAAAAAATTACTCCACAACAAAGTACTACCAATCAACTCTAAATTGCCTGAAACGTACTCCTAACAGGTTTTTGGGGGGACAATTTTGGCCTCCGCACTTAGTGATTTTTTCCGATTTAACTTTTGTTTCGGTAGTGACACAAAAACGTTTTGGTAGTGACACAATGGTGAAGAAAAAAATGTACTCCACGACAAAGTTTTGGGGGGACGATTTTGGCCTCTACACTTAGTGATTTTTTCGGATTTAACTTTCGTTTCGATAGTGACACAAAAACGTTTCGGTAGTGACACAATGGTGAATTTTTTTTTTTACTCCACTGCAAAGTACTACCAATCAATCTAAATTGCCTGAAACGTACTCCTAACAGGTTTTTGGGGGGACGATTTTGGCCTCCACACTTAGTGATTTTTTCGGATTTAACTTTCGTTTCGGTAGACACAAAAACGTTTCGCTAGTGACACAATGGTGAAAAAAAAATACTCTACTACAAAGTACTACCAATCAACTCTAAATTGCCTGAAACGTACTCCTAACAGGTTTTTGGGGGGACGATTTTGGCCTCCACACTTAGTGATTTTTTCGAATTTAACTTTCGTTTCGGTAGTGACACGATGGTGAAAAAAAATTACTCCACTACAAAGTACTACCAATCAACTCTAAATTGCCTGAAATGTACTCCTAACAGGTTTTTGGGGGGACGATTTTGGCCTCCACACTTAGTGATTTTTTCGGATTTAACTTTCGTTTCGGTAGTGACACAATGGTGAAAAAAAAGGACTCCACTACAAAGTTTTGGGGGGACGATTTTGGCCTCTAAACTTGGTGATTTTTTCGGATTTAACTTTCGTTTCGGTAGTGACACAAAAACGTTTCGGTAGTGACACAATGGTGAATTTTTTTTTACTCCACTACAAAGTACTACCAATCAATCTAAATTGCCTGAAACGTACTCCTAACAGATTTTTGGGGGGATAATTATGCCTCCACACTTAGTGATTTTTTCGGATTTAACTTTCGTTTCGGTAGTGACACAAAAACGTTTCGGTAGTGACACAATGGTGAAGAAAAAAATAAATTACTCCACTACAAAGTTTTGGTCAAATAGAACCGAATTAGACCCAAATTAGACCGAATTAGACCCGAATTAGACCCGAAATATTTCGTGCACGCGCACAGGTTGGGCGCATGCATGTGCGTGCATGTGCGTGAAATTACGCCGCTGGGGGGGCCTTTGGTTTTGTGCTGTTCCACGGCCCTGAGGGGTCTTAATGCGGCCCTGTATGTGCCTAACAGTATATATTTAGCGAGCACACTGACGTTATTGTCACTACGTATTCGGCCCGTCTTTTGACCCCTAACTAGTCCTTCATACTTTTAGCTACAAACTCCGTTCCAACTCTACAACGTTCGGCCTACTTAGGACATATCGGCTACCATTTGAATTTTAGAGAATACCTTAGAGCTTTAGAAGATTTAAAACCTCTAGAACCGTAAACCTTTAGAACCTTTCCCCCCTGTTCTGAATTCCCATAGACGTGTTTAATATCGCGTCAAATAATAACTGTGTTCCAAACATAAACATATGACCCCAGCGGTTTTACTCTTATGGATATGAAGCATCAACTGACGGTGAGAAAACGCTAATGTTACTTCTGCCGAATTAGTTAAATTAGCCAGAAACGGACTGTTTCAAATATGAGTGACTGACTATCATAAACGATGCAGAGGCTCCTCCCTGACAATATCGCCGAGGCAGTTTGTTTATTTTTGGAACACAATTCTTATGAGACGATTCTATGATGACCCAATGTTATTCTCCATAGGGAAATTACTTTACGACCCAGGGGATGGACGAGTGACGTCAGGACTTCTGTACTCTGGGTTAACATGTGTATATTATATACAGTATATTATTTTATTCCCACTGTGCAATGAGAGGTAATTTTTGAACGTCCCATTTTGGTCCCTGGAGGGTGCAGAATGAAAGTTTTTATTGCGTCTTTGTCTGACGTCTTCTGAACGTCCAAACCTCTACATAAGGGCTTATTCTAGTCCAAATGTGGTCATCTTTTCTACGTCAAATTTACACTAATTATAGACATCTTTTGTACACTTTTTCTAGGCTCGGTGCATAACTGTAATCCCCATTTCCTGTTCATTTTCCTGTAGCTTTAACATAGTTAGTAGTTAACATGCTGCTAAGCTAATCAAACAAAGCTACAGGAAAATGAACAGGATCAAATGGTTATGCCACCTTCTGAAAACTGGGAATACAGTACACAGAGGTTTACAAATAAATCACAATTCAATACACACTTATTTCCTTATTATCTCTTTATTCTTCTTGTGAATACACAGCTGTGCAAACAAATGTTCCACAATTACAGTATTCCACAAATATTCCATATGATTGTGGAATATTTGTGGACTGGAACTAGACCCCCTGAAATGGAATCTAGTTCATAGGACCACAATGGAAACAAGTCCCCAGGACTTGTGTTATCCTTTTAGCCTTAACGTACCTCATGACGTTTACCTTTCTGACTAATTAAGTATTCAAACAAACAGCAGATCAAGCCAGCTTTAAATTATTTTTGACAGAACAGAAGCGGGACAGACACTTAACTCCCACAATGTTGTTCCATGCAGTCTACTTCAAGACGGAATACAGAAGGTCATACAGAAGGACACACACACACACACACACACACACACACACACACACACACACACACACACACACACACACACACACACACACACACACACACACACACACACACACACACACACACACACACACACACACACACACACACACACACACACAGCAGTCACTAGGGCTGATTAAGCTTGATCCAGAACAGAACAGTTAACACATTGGCTGCCATTGACGCAGATCTGCGTTCTTTCAAGATTTTTTTTTTTTTTCAAAATATATATATATATTTTTTAATTTTTTAATTAGACCCAAAGACCAAGGAGATATGATTTTCCGAAGATTTAGACTCCCATCCACTTCCTTGTAGCTTAAAACTTAAAAATTCTGTATCTCGGCTCCTAAGTACTTTTTTTTTCTCATTGAAAAAGTCTGGCAGTCTACTGTAGGAAAAAAAAAAAGATGGCAGCCAATGTGTTAACTTCTCTTTTCTTTTTTTTTTTTACACGTCACTAGTCGAATGAAAATAAAATAATAACTAGAAGTCTCCGCCAGCAGACTTGTGTTGGGAATGTTCTAATTCTTATGTTCTAATTCTTACAAAAATAGAACATGTTACTGTGTCATAGTAACATGACACAAGTGTCCTATCCGTCTGTATAAGTGTCCTATCCGTCCTGTCTGTATAAGTGTCCTATCCGTCCTGTCTGTATAAGTGTCCTATCCGTCCTGTCTGTATAAGTGTCCTATCCGTCCTGTCTATGTAAGTGTCCTATCCGTCCTGTCTGTGTAAGTGTCCTATCTGTCCTGTCTGTGTAAGTGTCCTATACAGTATCCGCCATTTCTCAGCCATTTCGTGATTATTCCTGTCTTACCTCACTTTGAAAGAGGCACAGACTCTTTCAAAGTGACACATGTATTTATAGGCCGCTATACGTCACTAGCCAATCAGATCACACTATTTCACCGTATTGTCACGTGTCACGTGAGGCTTGACCAATGTTAGCTTGTTTCACGGAAAGTGAAAACAATGTCTCCTGGCGGAGACAATAAAACATAACAGCACAGCCTACTTTGCAGGGACACCCTTTTTGCTTGGGCCGGTTCCACAACAACTGAAAAATATTAAACAAGTAGTAATCCAATAACAAAGCAGTACACAGCAAACCAATAGTCCAACAATAACTAATAATACGTAAACCAAGAACCTATCATCAGCCAGTACATTGAGACTATACACACTATGGGAATCTGTCTACATCTACACACTGCAGCTATGGGCTTTATCATAAAGAAAGGTTTTTAATCTAGTCATAAATATAGTGTGTCTGTTTCACAGACTGACACTGGGAGAAGGTTCCACAGCTGAGGTGCCTGAAACTTAGGCCTTGGCTACACGTACATGGATCTTTTTCTAAACGCACATTTTCGTGTGCGTTTGGGCCTTTCAGCCACACGCAAACGGTGTTTTTGGCCGCTAAAACGGATATTTTTGTAAACGGATAAATAAGTGAAGGTTTTCCAAAACATGCGTTTCAGTGGATCTGTGTGGACATGTAATCCGGAGATTTTGAGAAACGATGACGTCATCGCGCATTCGCACATGGTCATTATAATAATAAATAATACAATAATACATAAACACCGGACCGCTCATGGTCATTATAATAATAAATGAAGAGAGAGAGAGAGCAACACTTACAGTCTATGAAACAAGGCACGCTCATTTATGGCTAAATAATGTCATACTTAATAATAAGACAGTGGTGGGAAAAGTAGCTCATTCACTGTGTGACGAAAACCCTCTTTCTCTGCGCCAAGTAGAACACACGGCGCGCACACAGATTGAATGTGGGGTCTGTCGTCCTAAAACACAATCGCCCCGGTGCCGAGAGTCCCTGCTTTATAGTGGTGTTCGATGTTTTTACATTGCCAACTCTCACATGTACATAAACGTTCAGATTTCAAATATAAAGTGCTTACCCCTGAGCCACGGACGTTACAAGGCGATCCGGACCGCGATAAGTACCCGTATCTCCCGTATTGTTCAATAAAAAGCATTTTAATCCGATCGTCGGCCATTTTCTCCAAATTTTCTCCGATGCTTTCAACCATGCGACACCAATGGTTGGAAGGTGTATTGCACTCTGATACATTACCAAAATAAAAGAACAGAAAAAGAAAATGGCCGGCGATGGAATTAAAATGCTTTTTATTGAACAATACGGGAGATACGGGTACTTATCACGGTCCGGATTGCCTTGTAACATCCGTGGCTCAGGGGTAAGCACTTTATATTTGAAATCTGAACGTTTATGTACATGTGAGAGTTGGCAATGTAAAAAAAAAACGAACACCACTATAAACCAGAGACTCGACAGCGTCATGTGAACCATGGCTACTGTTTGCGCTGCAGCTGCGCCCTAATAATGTTGTTTTCGTTTATGTTCACGTATGCTGTTCACGTATGCTATTAAAAGAATGCAGCTATTGCAGTATTGGGCCTTAACATGTGATTACAAATGTATTTGTATTTGGCCCCTCATATATATAATTATAAAATAAATGTAAATATAAAATCTGATATAAAATTGAAACATGCAGCTGATCGATGCGTTTCTGCGTCTACGTGTGGACAGGGATTTTTGTTTATCTTTGTCATGTGGCCAGGGATTCTTTTTAAAAACGGAGGACTAAAATATCCGTTTAGTAAAAGATCCATGTACGTGTAGCCAAGGCCTTAAATGCTCTGCCTCCTGTTCTAGCCTTTTTGGGGTTTCCTGGAGCCGTAAGTATTTTTGCATACTGTGAATGCAATGGTGTTCTGGCAGGTTCATAAGGCTCGGTGAGTTCTTTGAGACACAATGGGGCCTGTCCATTGAGGAGGAGAATTTTGTATTCTATTGTGTTTTTAACTGGGAGCCAGTGAAGGACTGATACGATCTCTTCTTCTGGTTTCTGTTAGTATACGTGCAGCATTTATGAAAGCCTCAGACGATTTGTACAGTATGCTGGGATTGGCTCTACACCAGTGGTTCTCAACCAGTGGTCCGGGGACCACCAGTGGTCTTGAGGGGGTTCCAGGGGGTCCTCAGCCAAATTAATAGATAGGAACCAAATTGACCCTTATGTGTCTGTATGCATTTGTACACTCTCAGAGTTAAATGCACACTAATGATGATGATACAGTGTAGACTGGGACCCCCAAGAAATAAAAATGGTTGAGTCCCTGCCTGGCATATCTTTTCAAGTGGGGGTCCGTGGGCTAATGTGTGTCAATTTGGGGGTCCTTGACACGGAAAAAGGTTGAAAACCACTGCTCTACACGATTGCTTGATAGATAGATGTTAGAGTAGACTGACAATGTCGCAGCTCACCTCTGCTCTCCCACATTAGTCAAACCTGAGTACATTTTCCACCACTGCAAAGTGTAAACTGATGGAGATATGAGGTTTCTGTCTCTGTCTGTCCGGGCTGCTCTCGTGCGCTCTCAGTGCCCTCTCGACCCCGGTGTCCGCTCGTCTATGCGGCCGTGATACGCTGGCCTCCGGGCTGACCTCTCTCCTCGGCCCTCAGTAAACCGTCAGGGTCACAAGTTCTGGACCCCTGTGTTCCCCCGTGACCCCTGTGGCCCCTGTGTTCCCCTCAACACGGAGGAGAGTTGATGCACTGACTCACTGACGCCAAAGGGTAAAAAAACTAAAAAAGCAGTGACAGAAGTTCCACACTAAACTATAACACGTACGTTATGGAGGCAGTGGATTTCACCCATTAAGACCTGAAGCTGATTCTACAAATGTCTTCTAAATCCCAACAGTATTCTGAAAAAACGTATGTTTCTATATCAGTGGTGCTCAAACTTTCTCATGTCAAGGACCCCCCCAAAATGATATGTATTTGGCCGCCGACCCCCATCTCTAAACATTTTGTTGCAGGGACCCCCAGAGATTTGAGTTAAAAATGTTCGCTTTAAAATAATATACATATTCAAAGATTTGCACACATTTTCACATTTTTTCTTAAATGGCAGATCTACAAGCTCGTAGTGCGGCACTCGGTGCTGCACTATGAGCTTGTAGATCTGTTATTTGCTAGGGGGGGGGTGGGCCCTTCTTCATCTCTCTCTCTCAGCAAAGGGGTCCTTCGACTGAAACACGCTGAAGACCCCTGGTCTACGGGATATCGATATCAGTGTCCAAAAACGTTACTTTTTAGGATTCAAAGTCAAAAATAGCAAAAGCAGCAGATCCACAATCTCAAAGCGACATTTCGAGCTTGTGGAGGGGTAATCGTCGAGGGGTAATCGTCACACATCTCAAACTTAAGGCCCTGGAAGTCCTCACACTCGTACATGGTCACCTTGCTGTCACTGTGGTTCTGGAGAGAGAAAGACAGAGCAAGACAAAGGAAGGGTCAAACTAAGAAAGAGCATGACTTGTGCTACAATGTAAAATCCTTAGTGTTGATTTAACGCGGAGAGTGTACAAATGTAACCAAACTTTTTAGTTACCATTTGGTACCTTAAATTAACACTGTGGCTTTTACTGTGTAGCTGCATGATAGGGAGCTGAACAGTATATCAACTGAATTTAAGGTCGATCTTAATGACCCATCAAGTAGGGTGTAGTATGATCAAGCAAGTACATTTACAAAGTAGAAAAAGTGCTCCTCAGAGCACAGGTCTCCTAGCCTGATTATCAGACTGAAGCTGCGTGGAGCTTCAGTCTGACATTGGGCTTATAGTTATAGGTCATTTTTCAGAGTACAGAATCAAAGCTTTTCTGGCGCTAATTGGCTCCGGTGCTATGGCCCGGTGCTACGGCCCGGTGCTATGGCCCAAAATAGGGACGGCAGGTTGAAAGTTGTGAAAAGAAAGAAACACATTTGACCCTAAAAGGAGTATGGGTAGAGGAGAAGGGGAATTAAAATGGTTCCAGAACGCAGATAGATAATTTGAAAAACTGTCCATCTGTAGCATAACAGGGGAAAATAAATAATGATGCAACTGCCTGACATATTGAAAATATTGACAAATAAATAAATAAAACCCTCATAGATGGAATAGAGGTGCGTCTCATATCTTCAGTCATGCACAATACATCCTGCATCTACGTTGAAAATTGCATGTTTAGCCATTTCAATCCCAGCATCCATATTCTGGGGGGAACATTAGCCATGTTGTGAGCTTGTAGATCGGCTTATTTGTTTGGCAAAGAGATTTGGTGTACATAAATAAGCGGTCCATGTAAACAGACAACTTAGTTTAATAAGTCTATAGTTTAAGTTTTTTTTTTATTTTTTGCTTTGACACAACATTATGAAACATTGCTATGGCTAAGAAGGTGTCATTTACAATTTAGGCATTTAGCAGACACTCTTAAACAGAGCGACTTACAATAAACCAGGTAAACACACATCAAATGCAGAGAGACAGTGCAGTGCCTCAGTAAATTAGGATCACAGGTAAACCAAGACCCTAGCATCTGTCTGAACAATATAAGATCAAAATTATGATCTGTAGCCTACATTGAACCTATCGGGTAAACAATATGTCTAAATAACATGCTATCTAGATCACATTTTGCATGTTGGTCAAGTACTATACAATATACAATACAAGTAACAAAAGCATGGGAACAAATGACCAGGGTAAGTCTGCATGGTTGTCATAATTAGGTAAAGTGCTACGTGCTAATGTGGAATCTGAAGAGGTGAGTCTTCATATTAAAGCCCACTCCACACAAATGATTCGCCATGCAACTCCTTGCAACATGCAACCGCTTGCAACCATCATCCCTAATGGCAGTTGCAAGGAGTTGCATTGGTGCGGTTTGACCTTAAAACTGTTTTGTTGCAAGGAGTTGCGACTAGTTGCATTGGCGCGGGTTTGGCCTTAGGCGGAACATTTGCAGTGAGTCTGCAGTTCTAACTGCAATGGAGAGTTTGTTCCACAGTTTGGGAGGCAGGAGGGAGAAGAGTCTGGGACGTGTGGAGCGGATGTTTTAGGGAAGGTTCAGACATTGTTCCTGTGTTAGCCGATCTGAGTGACCGGGAGGGGTTGTAGGGTTGGATCAGGCTTTGAAGATGCCATGCCATGCCATGCCTTTGGTTGCTTTGTAGGCCAGCATCAGTGTTTTGTACTCTGTGCGGGCAGTAACTGGGAGCCAATGGAGGTGGCGGAGAACGGGGAGACAAGACCATTTTGTCTGGTTGAGGACCAAGTGTGCTGCAGCATTCTGGACCATTTGGAGGGGCTTAATAGGCCAGCAAGGAGGAGGTACAGTAGTTCAGTTTTGATACAACTGTCTGGATAAGGATCTGGGCTGACTCCTGGGTGAGGAGGGGTCTGGTCATTTGATCCTTAGAGTGTAAACCTAAAGGATTCAGTGATTCAGTGAGCACCGCAAAACGTGTGCCTTGAATGAGAGCTGACTGTTATCTATAGAAACGGTGAGATCCTGCATGGGTGCAGGATTTACCTGGGAAGAAGAGAAGCTCGGTCTTGTCTGGGTTCAGCTCGAGGTGGTGAGAAGACGGCAGAACGGTGATAGGATAGCCTGTGAGCAGAGATGACAGAGCGAGGAGATTTAGTGTGCAGGGATGAAAAGGAGGGCCCCCCCCCCAAGTACAGATCCCTGGGGCACCCCGGTTAGGAGGGTGCCGGGTGGATTGAAAGCAAACCTTTCCAAGAAACATTGTAGGTACAAACAATAACTTTTTTTTTTCTTCAGGAAAATGGTCCTCACAATTTCTATTCATCACATTATACTATACTTGTGGGGACATCTGGTCGCAGTGGCGTGCACAGACATTTTGAGGGGCAGGTGCTCAAGTAAATTATACTTTTTTTGTTTACTTGGTCTGCTCTTTTTTCCCTCTACACCTATACCTCTTTGCCAAAAATAGCCGATCTACAAGCCCACAACGCCTCTGCGAGCCGTTGTGGGCTTGTAGATCGGCTATTTTTGGCTAAAGTTCTCCTCAGAAAAGGAATGCTAGGTTTCGAGTGGTTATGGTAAAAAGAAAAATCATATCACATAAACATTTGGCGGACCCCCTGTAGTAACTCTGAGGACCCCCTAGGGGTCCCGGACCCCTTTTTTTCAAAAGGGCACTTCTGGTCAAGAGGGCAAAGGGCAGGTGCTCCAGCACCACCTAGAGTCTATCTGTGCACGTCCCTGTCTGGTCCTCACTAGTATACACACACACACACACACACACACACACACACACACACACACACACACACACACACACACACACACACACACACACACACACACACACACACACACGCACACACACACACACACACACACACACACACACACACACACACGCACACATGCACACACGCACGCACACGCACACACATACACGCGCAGACACGCGTGCTGCGTGTCATAGTCCTTATTACATTGCTTCATATCTGCATGGTGAATTGCATATCAGGCTCTCACAGAGGCGGTGTGCTGCGTAGCCGCGAGTCGCGCAGCAGCATTCTTCTGGTTCTGGAGGAAAAGCTTTCATAAGCCATTCAATCCGGGGGAACGCATTCCGTGTCATTTTTTTAAGATTTCTTTGGGTACTAAAACAAAATTAGCAGATATGCAAGCTCATAGCGCGGCACATATGAGCTTGTATATCAGCTATTTTTTTAATAGCAGCTATACAAGCTTTTGTTTTGGAAAAGAGAATCGGGAACATGTCTGCAAATCTTTGAATATATATATCTATACATTTTTAACTCAAATCTTTGCTTATGGGGGGTCGACATGAACAAAATATTTTGAAATGTGGGGGTCCGCAGACAAATACATATCATTTTGGGTGGTCCTTGACATGAAAAAAGTTTGAGAACCACTGATATTATAGCAACATAATAAAAAATAAATGAAAAAACATAAGGATTTAGAAGACATTTGTAGAATCCCCCAGAAGCAAAGATTTGAGTTAAAAATGTAAAAAAACATATATATTCAAAGATTTGCACACATTTTCAAAATGACACAGATACGTTCCCGGATTGAATGGGTTAATGGAAGAATAGCTGAAGAACCACAGGGAGAGATAAGAGACGAACGGAGGGTATATTCACACCATGTCAGTCGTCGATGACGGGTGGAAACCGAGTATGTCAAAATAATGTTCACAGAAATGGAACTGTTTTTTTTTGTTTTGTTGTTTTTTGTCCAATAAACAAACCAACATACAGTCGAAGTGTATTTTTTTTCCGATGAATTGAGTACAAAGGACCCCAATGGAAACACGCCATTGTGCTTTCTTGGGTTTAAAATCCTCTTAACAGACCTTGTATTGAACTGCACTTCCCTGTGCTCGTCTTTGCACACTGTTAATGAAGTATGTACAGAGAGAGTATAGCATTTGTCAGCTTTAATTTCATAGTGTTCCAGTTCCAATTTTTTCGTCCAGTTCTCATTTCTTTGTGTCATCACTTCCAATTTCACTTGTTTATCCTTTATCCGGTGTGAGTAATCTCTCCTGATAAAAAGAATACAATTGGTATCCACACCTGAAAATGCATTTTCGGTTTGTGTATTTTCTTTTATTCTTATTAAAGGCGTTTTAATTTGTTTTCCACAACAGCGCCTTGGTCTCTTCCCTTAACTGCCCGTAATGGTATTTTAAGAAACTCACTGGGGAGGCAGACATGGACGGAGAGAGAGAGAGAGAGAGAGAGAGAGAGAGAGAGAGAGAGAGAGAGAGAGAGAGAGAGAGAGAGAGAGAGAGAGAGAGAGAGAGAGAGAGAGAGAGAGCGCAGACAGGGGGTTATGTGTGTGGGTGTGTGAGACAGAATGCAAGAAACACAGGCCAACATTCACACACAGACCAGACAAATTTCCCTAACAACAATTATAGAGGAAAAACTAGACTGATTATTTAGCGTGTGTATGCACGCGTGTGCGTGCGTGCGTGCGTGCGTGCGTGCGCGCGCATGTTTTTGTCTTCCCCTTCCTTCTTTTTGGTGGGAGAGGACAGCAAGTCGACACACAGGATAAAAGTCTGGGTTCATTTACCACAATGGTCTTTCATCTGAGGAGGAAGATGATGGTGCGGTGCTAGTAGGGAGCTTTTTTCCCTCTTTTCTTCCTCCAGAGCCTGCAATCTGCAATCATCCTCTGAAATGAAGCAAATAATGACAGACTCAAAGAGTGCATAATAAGAGCGAGCTGTGGAGAGACGAGCTGTTTGGATGCTAACACTGGCTGTGTTTACATGCCGTTTGTCACTGTCTTTACAACCCAGAAAGCAGGAGGAGGGCAGGCAGGCAGGCAGGCAGGCAGGCAGGCAGGCAGGCAGGCAGGCAGGCAGGCAGACAAAATACACAACAGCTACAGGCTACATGTTCAATGACACCGTCGGCCGTCAGTGTACGTAAGTACACTTTTGATGAATCTTTACTTAACTGGAGTATTTCCCATTTTCAATACTTCTACTTCAATACTTCTACTCCACTACATCTCAGAGGCAACTATTATACTTTTACTCCAGTACAATTATTTGAAAACTTTGCTTACTAGTTACTTTGCAGATATAAATCATTATATTATACAACACACATTAACCACTTCAGCCCTATTTTATACAAAGGCTATTTGAAAATAGCCAATCTACAGCTTGTAGATCTGATATTTTCAAACATTTTGGTACTTTTTACTTTTGGTACTTTCAGTATATTTTGATGCCAACTTTTTTACGCCCTTTACTTGTAACAGACTACCTCTACATTGTGGTATTGATATTTTTACTTAAAGGACGACTTCACCGATTTTCAACCTATCTTCATATAATTAGTCCTCACTAATACTCATGATAAAATGGTACAATTTGTTTCTACTTGGTCTGTGTCTCATAGGAGGGCTGTGGACAGTCCAGAAACCCGTCTACCAGTGACATCATCGTTAGGCATGATTTTCTTTCCCCACAAGATTTCACATTTTGTTTTTAGATTTTTATTAACACGAGAACAATGGCTTCTTTTATTGCATTGCAACTTTCCAGGAATAGAAAGCCTGCAGTTTCTATTAGCTTGGATTCCCCATTGATGATGTCACTGGTAGACGGGACTCTGAACTGTCCACAGCCCTCCTCTGAGACACAGACTGAGTAGAAAGAAATTGTACCATTTTATCATGAGTATTAGTGAGGACCAATTATATGAAGATAGGTTGTAAATCGGTGAAGTCGTCCTTTAAAAAAAAAAATCAGTACTTTTTCCACCACTGGTTATTCAGGTTCTCTATTTTGGTTTCAATTCCTGAATGTTCTTTATATTTTTTTAAACATACGAGGTTTCCGAAGCCCCGTACAGCGGACACGTGTTGGGTTTCAGCGGAGCCACTCGGGCACAGTGTAGCTGAGGGGCTTTATAGCGGGGTCACTTCAATTTGAGTGATTAAATTATGCCTTTTAATACATTATTAATGTGGGCTGCTGTTACCGTGCGGAACGGCTCCTTGGTTGTAAACTCTCCTCGGCTTAGAATGCCCTCGCTTCACTCCGCTTCTATTCAATTATGACGATCGTGTGAAGGGAAGCGGAGGAGGGGTCCGCTGAGCCAGACTACTGTCTTCTTTGGGGGAAAAGTTGAAAAAGAGTGCTTTTGGGCCATTTTCTGTGCACAAATTATGTTAATAAATTGTTAACCATTATTCTATAGGAAGTTGTCACTGTGGTTTACTTTAAAGGTAGGGTAAGTGATTTGCTTTGGTTAAAATAAGTGTTAAATAGCTCTATATTCTGGTAGTACTCATTGCTATAGAGTGTTTGTTCAGTAAAAGGAGTCTCCTTGTCTCTCCACCTCTTTATTAAACTGAAAATGCATTTTCGTTTCAGTTTCATTTCCAATTTTATCCAACCAGGACAGAGAACTCAATCAGGATACAGATTAAACAAGTGAAATTGGAAGTGATGACACTAAGAAATGAGCAGGCAAAATTGGAACTGGAACACTATACAAATTAAGCTTAAAATGGGTACTTTCTCCTGATTGGCTGAGATTTTGACACCTACCGAAAAATGAATTTTCTGTTTATTAAAGAGCTGGAGAGACGGGGAGACTCCTGTTACTGAACAAACACTCTATAGCAATGATTACTATCAGAATATAGTATTTTAACCTTTTAACAAAATACTTTTTGTTTTAACCAAAAAATATCACTTACCCTACCTTTAATTCCTTCTTCCCATTCCTAATATTAGTGTTTTTACATTTTTGGTTAACATTTAGAGTGGTTACAGTATGAAAAAATAAATAAATAAACCATTATGACGATTATGTAAAATAATTGTGATTATCTCAAATAATTGCAATTAGACGATTAAGCCTATCCTACTATAATTCTAGTAACCTCTGTGCGTTTGTAGTGGTGGTGAAGCTACCCGGTTCTCCCCACTGGCTGGACCAGTTGCTCTGATTTTGCACACAGCCATTGACCATTACCATCTGAACTTAACTGTGAAGCCCGTTTTTCAATTTCATCAAATCTCAGCTTCTTATTAGCGTTTTTGTGTCAAACACTGTCGCCATGGTTACGGGGCTGCCCAGCTATGGGACGAACTGCCTCCCGGGTTGCCAGATCATGTGCGCATATCCCCCCACGCATGCGTCGACCGGGTATGGTCTAGTATATGTATTAATTGTGACAGGTCTACTCCAGATAGGGAGTTTGAAGGTGTGACATTGACACATAGGATCCAGGCAAAACTCGCTCCCCTTGTCAAAAAACTGGCATTTTCCATTTCACATTTGCCTCAAGAGGGAACGGACTGGGGAAGGTCAACCATGTTTTCAACCAGGGGACCTGCATTTTTTGACATATTCAATGCGACCTTCTCCACTGCACAGGTTAAACAGAAACATTTGCTATTGTACCGGGGGCTGGTAATAAAATACATAAATATGATAAAAAATGAAACAAAACACCCTGTTTATGCACCATATTCATTTCCCCCCAACTCGGCCAAGTCTTTCCATATTGTCTTGTTACGTCCACACGCCACAGTGTTGTAGGAATAACCTGTTTCTCATTAGCGTGTTGAGAAATGCCACAATGCAGCTTTTTGCTGTTAGCTTCCCCTTTAGTTCTAAGCCCGGGGCGAAGAGTCTAGCAGCAGCAACAGCAGCAGCAACAGCGACCCACGGCTTCACGACTCAATTTGAAAAGATGACTCGGATAAACTGTGTGAAACGGATCCTCGCTCGCTGTACTACCTCTTTCTTGTCTGAAAAGGTGGCCTCTAAGTAGAAGGGAATGGTTCACAGTTGCTGTAAACAAGTCTCGATCAGAGCTACATACAACAACCACAGCTGTTCCATAATAGGGCAGGGGATTTTCAACCTTATTTTTAGTTCAGGGACAGTCGACCCCCATTTTGAAACCATTGTTTATCTCTGGTTCCCTCCAATCATAGTAGTAAGCCTTGCCGAGGAGCCATGTGACCCATAGGGCTAAAGTGACTAATGCATGTTTTATAATGTCATAATGTATATCTGCAAAGTAACTAGTAACTAAACTGAAAAGTCGAGTAAAAGTACAATATTTACCTCTGAGATGTAGTGGAGTAGAAAAGTATAGACAATTGGAAATACACCACTAAAGTAAAAGTACCTCAACATTGTACTTAAGTACAGTACTTGAGTAAATGTACTTTGTTACTTTACACCACTGCTGTAGCGTGTGGCAGCTTCCTGGACATGACGCTAGAATGTTGCAGGGACTTATACCCTCTAGTCCAGCCCTTGATGTGACGCCAGGGAGGCATTGGGTGCCATTTTTATAGCATAGCAGTGGCAGCCATTGTGGTGCCACAATATCCGGAAAAATAAATGAAATCAATTATTTTAAGCCTGGAACAAAGCCCAATCCTGGTGAACCATGACCATAAGACATTTTATGCTGTGTCAAAATATATTTAAATATTTAATTATAGTTTGTACTATATATTTTTTTTAAAACATTTTTTTTGCGATTTTCAAATATTGTTTGACACAGAGTCATGACTCACCAGGAGCCTGGATGGCTTGGTTCCTGACTTTAAATTATTTATATTTAAATAATTTGAGTGGAGTCAGCGACGCCCACTGCACTCTGGTTGGTTGGGGATATGAAAGGTTGACTCCCACTTCCTATGCCAGGAATGTCAACAGCTTGGTCCAGGCTTTCTTTTTGAGGAAAACGCGAAAAAGTAGTCAGTGGCCTTGATTGGTCCCCCAACCTATCCTCAATGTTACAGATACAGTATGTAACTCCTCAATTCTTCATTCGGATCCCCATTAGCTTCCGCTGCCACGGTTACTAGTCTTCCTGGGGGTCCATATAAAACATCGCAACATAAAACAACATACGATATTCATACAAGGACCCCTGGGGGTCCCCACACCCCGTGTTGAGAACCAGTGCTCACTCACAATTGTGCATCATTCACAGGCTAATCGGAATGAAGCTGCAACTTCCCCCCCCCCCCCCCCCCCCCCCGACAATACGTGATTCATTGAAATGATTGCCCCATCCCCACCCCCCATTCAGATGAAACCTGTGGCATCTATTTGATGGGATTAACCCCCTTCTTTTTTTTTTATTTTACCCCTCCAGCCAGCCAGTTGCTGCTGCCATTACATCTCTTTACAATCCAAAGGAGGATTGACTGACTGACTGACTATTCCTACATCCATTCTTATTAAACGTAGGAAAACTGCCCCCCCCCCCCCCCCCCCCCCCCCCCCCCCCCCCCACCCAACCCCCACCCCCACGCCGGGGGTTACGATGGTATTGACGTCCCCACATCCCTCTCCACTCGGCGACACCCGTGATGGGATTAAGCCGAGTTTTTCATTATGCGCAAATTCCCTTTTTCTTTCTTTCAATTTTTTCTCACCCAGCTTCTCTCTCCTTTTTTTTTCATTAGAGCTAATGTACTTTTTTAAAACCCCCCATTTCAGCCAGAGAGGAAAAGGCTTTGCTGAGCGTGCATGCTTCTTTCCCAGGCAGGAAAGTGTTCTGCCGCACATTCATACCGCCTTTGCATTTACATGTGGGACTTATCTGCTATGCTGCCACCATCTTACATTTCTGCCCACTAAGCAGCTTTGCCCCGGCTCAGCCGTCGGATGCCTTGCTCAAAGTGGGAATTCATTAGATAAGTTCTTTTTAGCTTTTTTTCTTTTATCCCTTTTTTTCCCCCAATTTATTCGTTATGCCAATTGACTCCTCCCCACGCACTACTCTGTGTGTCGTCACTAGGGGAGTGGCCTGCCCCCAGCGCGTCTGATATCTGGACTAGAGGGGCGGATTCAAAATCTCCGGAGAAAACATCCGTGGGCTCCTATTGGTTCACCGATCTGTGCGCCCGCCCCCCACCCCGCGCCCCTCCTCCTCCTCCCCCAATGTGCAGCATTGAGAGCCACGACGTCACAACATTTGGAGCGACGCCCACTGCACTCTGGTTGGTTGGGGAAATGAAAGGTTGACTCCCACTTCCTATGCCAGGAATGTCAACAGCTTGGTCCAGGCTTTCTTTTTGAGCAAAACACGAAGGAAAATAAAAGCCTGGAGATCGAGGCTGATCCACGATTAAAATGTTCTTTCGATTTTAAGCTCACAATTCGATTTGATATAAAAACAAAATATTTTTCGATACGTATCGAGTATCGAAGCTTAGTTGTCACTGCCGTTGTATCCTAGGAGTTCTGGACTTTTACTTTGAACCGAGTGAGTCTATGAGCTTGTAGATCTGCAATCATTTGTGAAAATGTGTATACATTTTTTAATATATATATTTTTTTAAGCGAACATTTTTAACTCAAATATTTGCTTCGGGGGAGGTCCCTGGAACAACATATTTTCTACAAATGTACTCGTACGAGCTTGCAGATCTGATATTTTTGAATAGCCAAAGAAATCTTAAAATGACAGAGATGTGTTCCCGGATTGAATGGGGTTAAGTGACAAAGTTATGAACATACGCTATACATATTAACTCAAAATAAAACACCTGTGGAATCATGGCCTTTCTTACAGCCACTCCTCCCACATGTATGAAGTATATATTTTAGAATATTAATTATTTATCTGCCAGAGTAATAGTGTGGTCTTTTTCAGTAAATTAATACCCTACTCCATCACACAAGTACCACACTCAAAAACAATAAAATAATAAAGGCTTTAAAACGTATGTATATTCAAATATTTGAACACATTTTCACGATATATATTATAAACAAACAAAATAGCGGATATACAAGCTCATAGCTTGTGAGCTTGTATATCTGCAATTTTTGAATAGCCAAAGTATAATAAAATATGATTGAAGTGGTTGACATTATTGTGACGCTACATTAACACATCTTAGCTGGGGACCCCCTGGAATCCCCCGCCCCCCCCCCCCCCCCCCCCCCACCCCCCCCTCTCCCTCTTTCTCCCTACATCGTGTGTTCTCTCTCTCCGTCAGTTTG
The DNA here is from genome assembly GCF_963454915.1 of Gymnoscopelus microlampas. Lineage (NCBI taxonomy): Eukaryota > Metazoa > Chordata > Actinopteri > Myctophiformes > Myctophidae > Gymnoscopelus > Gymnoscopelus microlampas. The sequence continues at coordinate 53,633 of NW_028155580.1, forward strand.
TTCTCGCTCTTCTCTCTCTCGTGCTAAACGGGGGAGCGGAGCAGCTTCTGTACAGGATCCCGCCGGTTTCGCACCTCGTCTCTTTTTTCTCTCTTTTCTCTTCCTCCCCCTTTCTCTTCCGTCCCCGAGTCCCTTTGATATGGAAATGAAGTGACTCTCCGCTCAGTGTCAGGAGAACAGCCCAGGCTAACAATCCCCCGCTGCCATCGTTCCCGCGCCGTTACGCTTTTAACCCATTAAGACCGGGAACGCATCTACGTCACTTTTAGATTTCTTTAGGCTATTCAAAAATAGCAGATATACAAGCTCGTAGCGCGGCACCGAGTGCCGCGCTATGAGCTTGTAGATTTGCTATGTTTCAGGGGGGGGGAAATAATTTGTAACTGAAATCTTTGCTTCTGGGGGATTCTACAAAATGTCTTCTAAATCCTAAAGTTGTTTTGAAAATTAAAAAAAACGTATGTTGATTTAATATCAGTGGTTCTCAAACTCTTTTTCATGTCAAGGGCCACCCAAAATTATATGTATTTGGCCGTGGACCCCCCCATCTCAAAATATGTTGTTCCAGGGACCAGATTTAAGTTTGAAAAGTTGCGTTAACATATATATATTCAAAGCTTTGCACACATATACAAGCTCATGGCGCGCCATGTAAATCTACGATTTTTTTTTAATAGCTAAAGTCGTTACACAGATGCATTTGTGGTTGTAATGGGTTAAGAGTCCCCCCCCCCCTCCTTTCCCCCCTCTTCACAAAAAAAAACGTCGACACGAGAAGAGCCGGTTGCATGAAAGAAAGAAATACATAAAAAAGAAGGGATACAAACGCCTTGACGCGGAACGCAGAGATGAGTCATTTGGCTGAGCGTTACAGAGTACGATATGTCCGACCGCAACAAAAGGTGGAACTTTTCCTTTTTTTTCTTCTCGTTTTCAAAGAAGCGTCTCAAAGTGTGAAACGCAATAAATCCCAGTCTCGTGTCTGGGAGCGAGTGGCTTTTTTTTTTTTTTTAAAGTACGCCTTTTCTGTTCAATTGTTTTTTCTCCCATGCTGCCTCAGCTCAGTCACTCCAAAGTGAAATGGAATGGCAGTGGTGTAAAGTAACTAAGTACATTTACTCAAGTACGGTACTTAAGTACAATTTTTAGGTACTTTTACTTTTTACTTACTGGAGAATTTCCAATTGTCTATTACTTTTACTTCTACTCCATTGCATCTCAGAGGCAAATATTGTACTTTTACTCCACTACGTTTATCTGAAAGCTTTAGTTACTAGTTACTTTGTAGATATGAATTATTTATTACATTATAAAACATACATGAACCACTTAAGCCCTATTTTATACATTTTAGCGTAGCCGGTACACCAGCGGTTCTCAAACTTTTCCTTTTTGTAGACAAGCATTTTTCGTCATAGTTTTAGTCGACGAAATCAACACTGTCAGGGACCCCCCCAACCCAACAATCTTGGGGGGTCCAGACCCCAGACCCCCAGTTTATAGGAACCACTGGTGTAGGGCCTACATATAGTGGAGAAGAGGAGTTTTCAGACGGCTTAAAGGAATCACTGATGATTGTTTTTTTACAGTGAGCTCGTGATAATTGGGGATGGGGATGGGGTGGGGGGGCGGGGGCTGTTCTCTGGTGAAATGTGAGTCGATGAAACGCGTTTGACCTTCTGGGCCGCACTCCGCCGAGGTAATGAAATTCTAAAATAAAGCCAGGCCACCGGGGACGTGAAACCGTCCTTAATTTCCCTGTACGGTTAGACAAGATCTTAACCCATTCAGACCGGGGACCGCATCTGAGTCATGTTTAGATTTTTATGGGCTATTGAATATAATAGCAGATCTAAAAGCTTGTATATCTGCTATTTTTTTCATGAAAATGTTTGCAAATCTTTGAATATATATATATATATTTTTTAAAGCGAACATTTGTAACTCAAATCTTTGCTTCTGGGGGATTCTACATAAGTCTTCTAAATCCTAACAGTTTTTTGAAAAAATAATTATGTTGCTATAATAAGTGGTTCTCAAACTTTTTCATGTGAAGGACCCCCCAAATTATATGAATTTTGGCCGTGGACCACATCTCAAAAATATTTAAAATGTATTTTGCTATGGAAAAATAGATATTCAAAGATTTGCACACATTTTCCCGATTTTTCAAAAAAAATAGCAGATCTACAAGCTCGTAGCGCGGCACTATTTTTTGAACAGCCAAAGCAATCTTAAAATGACAATGAGATGCGTTCTCGGCCTGAAAGGGTTAACTTTAACCTTCCCCTTCTGTTCCACTTTATTACCGAGCCGCTTTACGACTGCCGTCGCCGAGTTGTTAACGTTCTTCAAAAAAAAAAAAATTGCAAGGAGCTAAATACCCCACATCGACCGTCGGCATTTCATATGGTGCTCCGTTTTATTTATTGTATTTGACTCATTTCTTACTAATTACACTTTACCCAGTGTGTGGGTTAACCAAATCTCTTCACCAAACGTAGCCGGTACACCAGCGGTTCTCAAACTTTTCCAAAGTATACTCAACCCATTAAGGATATCGGTCATTTTAGATTTTAACCATAATTAAACCGCACTATGAGCTTGTAGATCTGCATTTTTTTTTTTAAATCATGATTTATTTTTTTGCAAATCCTTGCTAAACTAATGGCCTAAGTCATTTTTTTGAGGAAAATTATATTTTTGCCTAAGTCAGCTCCTCATGACACTGGTCACCTCTGGTAAAATGGCCCATCTCCTAATTGAAAAGGATCATGCTGTTCACTCCCCTTTTAGTATAATGGACTATCTCCCTAGTGTGACTTAGGCCAAAATAGGCATTTTGTTTTGGGCCTAATCACATGTTTCTATGACTTAAGCCAAAAAAATGGCCTAAACTCATCAAATCGTTTGACCTAAGTCAGGTTTAATCCTATTTAAACCTATTTAAATCTCTTATGTTACATACCTGACAGACAGTGTTATTTTTATGTTAATATTCATAATTTGTTATACATGTTTTGGGTGAAATGATTAAGAAATATTAAATAGTTTTGTTTTGGATCAGTTTAGATTTTTTTTCTGAACAACTTAAAAAAAAGACTTCAAAATAAACAGGCTGCTGTGTCCTCATCCTTTACGCCCATTCTGTTTGCTGATGATACCAATCTGAACAATACTGTCATCATACAGCTAAGATTTCTATAAGATCACTTGGTATCATCAGAAGAATCAGGGGCTTGGTTCATCATCATCTTGCCTCTTAAGCCTTTATTACAGTTTAATCTATCCATATCTCGTATTGTAAGTATTGCAATATCTTTTGGGCAAGTAGGCTACATATCCATCTAATTTACATACATTACTAAATACTCAAAACACATTTGTAAGAATAGCTAATTCTTCTAACCATTTGGTTCCATCTGCTCATCTGTTTAAAACACCTAAATGTATTGTCTATCTATGACATTAACACAGTCCAGTCCTGTTCTTTCATCTATACATGCACTTAACTTTCAAATGAGCTTCCTACACCTTTTAGAGAATATTTTAAAGAATATTTTAAGACCAACTCACAAGTTCATAATGATAATACTAGACAATCTCCATCTTTCCTTCAGCCGTACCACTCATAGCCAGTTCTCCATTAGACACAGAGCTGCTTTACTCTGGAATATAATCTGGTTTAATTGCCTCAGAGATGTAGTGGAGTAGAAGTAAAAGTACAGAAAATGGGAAATACCAGTAAAGTAAAAAATCCTTAAAAGTGTACTTAAGTAAACGTACTTAGTTACTTTACACCACTGCACATTACTAGGGTTCTGGATGACAGACAGACAGACAGACAGACAGACAGACAGACAGACAGACAGACAGACAGACAGACAGACAGACAGACAGACAGACAGACTTAATGGAACTACACCTGGGGTGTGTTTTGTGATTAGTCATCACAAGAGCCCAAATGTTACATTTAATTAGGAGTTGTTGTAAAGCAACAGGGAGAAGAGCAGATGTTAATGTTTAAAGTGTCAGATTGATGAAATAACAGAGTGGATTCATTGGGGAGGTGTTGCATTTAAATATCCTATTAAACCTGTCTGTCTGTCTGTCTGTCTGTCTGTACATCTATCCATCCAAATATGTGTCTCTCGCTCTCTCTCCCTTCATGATGTTTTCAGTGTTTTTTTTCTTCAAATAAGGACATATTCTCTCTCTCTCTCTCTCTCTCTCTCTCTCTCTCTCTCTCTCTCTCTCTCTCTCTCTCTCTCTCTCTCTCTCTCATTATCGCCTCGGTAACAGTCCCCATGGTGATGTGTGAAACCAGGACATCCTTGGGAAGAGGTGAGAGAGAGAGAGAGAGAGAGAGAGAGAGAGAGAGAGAGAGAGAGAGAGAGAGAGAGAGAGAGAGAGAGAGAGAGAGAGAGAGAGAGAGAGAGCATAAAAGAGGAGAGGAGGAGGAGTAGAGAGATGGAAGGAGGAGAAAAGGAGAAGGAGCATCTGTCCACCTGTACGTGTGCTGGGGTGACAGAATGGGGGCAGATGGCAGATTCCTGGGGTCCTGGATGCCATGACACACACACACACACACACACACACACACACACACACACACACACACACACTGACACACGCATGCACGCACACACACACACACACACACACTGACGCACGCATGCGCGCACACACAGACACGCGCGGTTTGACACCTTAGGGTCAAAATGCAATTTCTCCCCAGATCAAGCGGGCAGAATATATTAGCTCATTGGTAGGTTGTCACAGTGCTTAATACAGCCAAACTAGAGGCCGCTGTTTCATGTGAGATGAGGTTCTGTATTGTTTAGGTGTTGGAGTAACTTCTTTATTTTGGTGTTGGTTTTGCAATGAAAGTTTGTAGGACAGGGGTCTTCAACAGGGGGTCCGGGACCCCTAGGGGGTCCTCAGAGCTACTATAGGGGGTCCGCCAAATCTTTTTGCGATAGGATTTAGTTTTTTTTACATTAACCACTTGAACCCTAGAATTCCTTTTCTGAGGGGAACATTAGCCAAAAATAGCAGATCTACAAGCTTGTAGATCGGCTATTTTTGGCAAAGAGGCTATAGGTGTAGAGGGAAAAAAGAGCAGACTAAGTAAAAAAAAAAAAACTTAAATCTGAAACACAATTTTATACAATATATCCCTGTAATAGGGTCCCTGCTTCATCTCTCTCTCAGCTAGGGGGTCCTTGGCCTGACAACGTTGAAGAGCCCTGTTGTAGGATATTAGACATTTAAAAACAAATCACTTGTTAGAAAGAGGACGTCAATAGCTTAATGTAGATGCCATTGGCGTCATTGGCTAGCTACAGCCATGTGACAGCTAGCGTTGATAGTTTGTCACATGGTCAGGTGGGGCTAGTTGTCTCAACTAACACCACGCCCTTTTCTGGGGGCTGGTTGTCACATCCTGATGTGACAACCAGCCCCAACCCAAATCCCATTGATTAACTATAGGGACAACCAACCCTGTACATTGTGACAAAGGGTTGGTTGTCACAATGTGTCAAAGTGACTTTGATGGCTAATAACTTCCTGATAGGATAAGTTATGCAGAAAAAGGTTATACCCATTTCAAGTCAAGACCTTAAGCTTCCTTCTAATCAACCAAGTGTAAAATCAGCCATTACGACGCCATCACGGCACCGCTAAAAATATATCTTAACACATTAAACGCCAAGAACGTAGTCCTACGGTCCATTAAATCCAACTGTTAAGCGCCGAGACCGTAGTGCTACGGTCCGGGTGCTTTTTCCTTTTTTTCGAAAAACATTTTTTTTTTTTCAATTTTCTACACGGACCATTTTCAGTATAACACCACCGGAACGGAACTATTTGCGATCCGGTTTTTCCGTTTCCGTCGGCCTCCATTCTAAAGCGCACACTAAAACCCCTTTCTCCCTTGTATTTTTTTCTCCTCGGTCATCACTGTTTAACATAATAAATCATTCTAACTACAACATGGATGCCCCGTTTGACACGTGGTCTGCACTGGTAGACACAGGGACATGTGCACAATGTTTACAAACAGTGCATCGCGCAGTCTAAGGCGACGTGAAAAAAACAAAAAACAACTATAAAACCTTGGCACTGGTGAGTACATTATGAGATTACCCTTTGGCGGTGGATGTGTTAAAGGTTTCATGACATCAAATATCTATGTTTTTTTTTGTTGTTGTTGATTGTTGTAAAGGGTTTACTTACCTCACTTACACCTTAAATAACTGAACTTATGAACATTCAGTGGATTTTCTGTGGTCTTTTACTTTCTAGTATTTCCATATTGCAGTATTGATACTTTTACAAAACAAAAAAAAGAGTACATTTTCCACCACTGCCATGCACACAACACGTTCCAAGTCCATCGATTTACCGAGTTATGCGGGGGAAATGTGGACGGACAGAGATTCTGTGCATTTTTTAGATATAAAGATCAGGGGTCTTCAACAGGGGGTCCGGGACTCCTAGGGGGTCCTCAGAGTTACTACAGGGGGTCCGCCAAATCTTTGTGTGATATGATTTTTTTTTTACCTTAACCACTTGAACCCTGACATCCCTTTTCTGAGGAGAAAAATAGCCGATCTACAAGCTCAGAACGCCTCGCGCTGCGAGGCGTTGTGAGCTTGTAGATCGGCTATTTTTGTCAAGAGGTATAGGTGTAGAGGGAAAAAAGAGCAGACCAAGTAAACACAACATTTTTAAATCTGAAACACAATTTTATACAATATAGAGGGGGGTCCCTGCTTCATCTCTCTCTCTCAGTTAGGGGGTCCTTGGCCTGAAAACGTTGAAGACCCCTGATTCCTAGGCTTTTCACTTCCTGCGTGTGTTCCACTTCCTGTCGATTTGATCCAATGAAATCCAACAAAACTGGTCAGATGACTAAAATGATATCCAATGAAATCCGACAGGAAGTGGAAAACACACCACACCCTAGGGAACAGGTGAATAGATAAATAAAGTATTAATGTTACGCGTCCAACCGTAGGATGGAGAGACAGGCGGTTTAGGAGAGCTGAGAGGGACATACAGGGTCCCCAGCAAAAGTGTAATTTAACATAGCATCACAATCACTCTAACCACTTTATCCATTTCTATGCTGGCTATTAAAAAATAGCAGATCTACAAGCTTGTGAATCTGCATTTTCTTTTACCAATATTTGATAATTATCAAAAATGTTTGGACAATTTTTTAAATTATTTTTTTGTACACACATCGTCTCTTCTGGGGGTCCCTGGCACAAAACGTTTCGTTCAGATGGGGGTCCGCAGGCAAAATACATACCAATCTGGGGGTCCTTGAAATAATCATGATTAGAAAAACACAAAAAAAAATAGATTTAATAAAAACTAGATTTAAATCACTCCCTGCTTTTAGGTTTAACTTTCCTTTTTTTGGGGCGGTGTAACCGCCCCCTATAAGTGAGTTTTGGACACTGACCAATCCTGCACCGTGATTGGCCAATAGTCTACAACGCAGTCTACAGCCCTAAACCTTCCATTGTTAATGCAAATCGATACTTTTGCAAAGTCAGCCAATCACATTACAGCTAGTGTCATCACCACTAACTGTAATGTGATGCAAATTCAGGACTGTGATTGGCTAGCGAAACACATGACACATGTGCAGCCCTATGAATAGCAGTATGGACTAAAAAAAAAGTAATTTATCCTTTTTTTTAAGTGAGTCATGTTGTGATGACCACACACCGCCCACTTCACACTGGGTGTGATTTTTTAATTTACTATGTTACCTATTTTTGTTTTGCTAATGATGGCAATCAAAACCGTTAGTATGTTTTGCTATCTTCTATAAAGCACTTTGCAAACTCTATCTATCTATCTATCTATCTATCTATCTATCAATCTATCTATATCAACCCATCCATCAGTCAGAGTGCTTCTCTCTCTTTCTTCATTATGTTCACTGTCACTTTTTTTTTTTTTTTACCAAAGAAGGACTCTGTCTGTCTGTCTGTCTGTCTGTCTGTCCCCTCTCTCTCTCTCTCTCTCTCTCTCTCTCTCTCTCTCTCTCTCTCTCATATATTATCGCCTCGGTAACAGTCCCCATGGTGACGGTGAAACCAGGACATCCTTGGGAAGAGGTGAGTGAGAGAGCGAGCGAGCGAGCGAGAGAGAGAGAGAGAGAGAGAGAGAGAGAGAGAGAGACATCGTTGTTCAAAAGAAACCGAGAAGGAGACAAAACGCTTGGAGGTCAGTCGAGGTCAGCGGAGCACAACAGCACCAGAGATGTCTGCCTAGCGACCGTGCAGCGTTGCCAGATTTTGCTAGAGAAATAACTAAGCAACAGATAAAGGAGTTAAAAAGGAGCAGTTCACCCAAACAAAATACTTATTTTCTATCGATTACACCTCTCTTCTAATTAAAGGAGCTGAACTACTCCTTTAATTTTGATGGCAAAAATCAGATTTAGGTTTTAGTCATAGTCTTTTGAATAAAACTGAAAGAAATGTCTTAACCCATTAAGACCTGGAACTGTGTCATTTTTAGATTTGAGCTACAAAGCATTATTTTACACTTTGGGCTATTTTTGAAAAATCGTGAAAATGTGTGCAAATCCTTGAATATATGTATTTTTAAAGCGAACATTTTTAACTCAAATCTTTGCTTGTGGGGGTCCCTGGAACAAAATATTTTGATGGGGGTCCGCGGCCAAATACATATCATTTTGGGGGTCCTTGACATGAAAAAGATTGAGCA
>NW_028155579.1:2500-10000 GCF_963454915.1 Gymnoscopelus microlampas
TGTGACTGACACACACCTGTGACTGACTGACACACACCTGTGACTGACACACACCTGTGACTGACTGACACACACCTGTGACTGACACACACCTGTGACTGACTGACACACACCTGTGACTGACACACACCTGTGACTGACTGACACACACCTGTGACTGACACACACCTGTGACTGACTGACTGACTGACTGACTGACTGACACACACCTGTGACTGACTGACTGACACACACCTGTGACTGACTGACTGACTGACACACACCTGTGACTGACTGACTGACTGACTGACTGACTGACTGACACACACCTGTGACTGACTGACTGACACACACCTGTGACTGACTGACTGGCACACACCTGTGACTGACACACCTGCCAGCAGAAAACGTGAGTGAATACCGGATTTGGGCAACCACACGGTTAGCTGTGTTGCTCTTTCCACGAATGCACGATAATTACAAATTGTAACTCGTTGTGAAGGCGACTAGTCAGGATTTCCAACGATTTAGAATATAGTATTGGTATTAATGAAGGGGAGAAATAATCGACCGAAATAACGTTTCTAACTTCGGAATGAGTTTGAGAACTTCGGAATGATTTAGTTGAGAGGGAGGAAGAAACAGCTCGTCTGAAAATTCTCCCATGCACACGCACGGCCACACCCATACGCACGGCCACACCCATAAGCACGGCCACACCCATACGCATAAGCACGGCCACACCCATACGCACGGCCACACCCATAAGCACGGCCACACCCACACCCATAAGCACGGCCACACCCATACGCACGGCCACACCCATACGCACGGCCACACCCATACGCACGGCCAAACCTATACGCACGGCCACACCCATAAGCACAGCCACACACGCACGCATGCACGCATGCACGCACGAATGCACGCGCACGTACTGACCATACCCCTCTTTCCACAGAGTGGCTGAGAACATGGTCCAATCACAGCCCTGGTTGTTGGTACGAGAGAGAGAGAGAGAGAGAGAGGGAGAGTGAGAGCGAGAGAGAGAGACCACCAGAGTTAATTATGTAAATTAAAATACTCAATTAGTGACGTCTGGAAATCCCCCTCTCCCTCTCTCTCCCTCTCTCTCCCTCACTCTCTCTCTCTCTCTCTCTCTTTCTGGTTGTCAATGGCGACCGTCCCTAAGTGTTCAGGAATGATTTGCAATTACTGAAACAGCATGCTGGCTGTCATGTTCTCACTTATCCCATGATTCATAGCAGCTATGTGTGTGTGTGTGTGTGTGTGTGTGTGTGTGTGTGTGTGTGTGTGTGTGTGTGTGTGTGTGTGTGTGTGTGTGTGTGTGTGTGTGTGTGTGTGTGTGTGTGCGTGTGCATGCGTGTGCGCATGGGAGTGTATTAACCTGGAGAATACAGATAAATACATAAAACACACACACACACACACACACACACACACACACACACACACACACACACACACACACACACACACACACACACACACACACACACACACACACACACACACACACACACAGACAGTGTGTTTACTATTGTCTGTTCACGGTACGAGCCCCAGTCATAAAGTTCTGCTTCCAAAACTCTGTGTGTGTGTGTGTGTGTGTGTGTGTGTGTGTGTGTGTGTGTGTGTGTGTGTGTGTGTGTGTTGAAAAGAGAAAAAAGGGTCTGGATTAGTTCCACTTTGCAAATCTCCTTGGTTCACTGCTTATCCTCTCCTCTCCCCTCCCCTCCCTTCCTCTCCTCTCCTCTCCATTTCATTATTTGTAGTTACATCATGGCTAGGCCACTAAAACTATGAACACATTTTTTTTATGGCAATAATTACTTTCAATCAAGTAAAGTTTTGCATAGAGGACTTAAATATTGTGATATTACAACTTCTATGAGCCGTAACTGTTACTATTACTGTGCTGTCTTAACTAACTTAACATAACTGTCACCAGTTATGTGCAGGGGTGCACATAACTGGTGCGCAGGTGCGCATGCGCACCCAAAATAAATAATGAGCACCACATCAGACGACGCGAGGCGCTTTTGCGTACCAACAGCTGGGACAGGAATTTCCAAGCTTTTATTTTTTAGCAAAACTAAAAAATAAAAGCCTGGAGATCGAGGCTAGGAATGTACTTCCTGAAGCCACACTCACACAATCACTCTAAAGCACGCGTCGGCCCCATGTACAGCCATTAGGCGCAGGGCGAGGAGACGCACGCTGCACGTGATTGTGTGAGTATCGCTTCGCATCGCCTCGCTGCGTGCGCGCAGCCAGCAGCGGCTGTTAGAGGCACTGATGAACACATCGTAGAGGTGCCAAATATGCCGTGAACGTCCAAATCTGGCGGATAAAAGCAGCGCAGCACAGGGCACCAACCGTGGGGGGCTTCTCCTAACGGTGTGATTTCCGCCCACATATTGCAGTGAGATGTTATGATTTAATAACATACTCATATTTAACACATTAAGACCGGGAACACATCTGTGTCATTTTAAGATTTATTTTGTTATTAAAAAATAGCGGATATACAAGCTCATAGTGTGGCACTTGGTGCCGCACTATGAGCTTGTAGATCTGCTATTTTTGAATAGCCAAAGTATAAAATAATGGTTAAAATATGCTAGATGCTTTCCTGGTCTTCATGTGTTAAACACAAAGCACACACCATGTCAAATGTAAAGCCTGATGACACATTCATAATAATAACACTGAGGACGCATTTAGCACAGGGGGCTAATGCTAATTTTAAATGAGCTCTCTCCGCGTTAATCTGCCGCGTTCCCATTGGTTCTGCTTAGTAGCCTGATGTGTATATAACTCTACATCAAAGACTAACTTTGAGTGTGTGTGTGTGTGTGTGTGTGTGTGTGTGTGTGTGTGTGTGTGTGTGTGTGTGTGTTCGGCTTGGTTTGAGATAATCTGCAGATTACGCCCACACACTGTCACATTCAGACTGTTCCCTGGAACGCACAAACACGCACGCACGCACACACACACACACACACACACACACACACACACACACACACACACACACACACACACACACACACACACACACACACACACACACACACACACACACACACACACACACACACACACATATGCACGCACGCATACGCACGCATACGCGCACACACACCCACACCCACACACATACACACACACACGCACACGCACACGCACACAACATAATATAAGAATTAAGGGAGATGTGGGGAGGGACTGGAGGTGGACTGGGGGTTACAAGGTGTTTGGTTCAGGGTCTTTGGGGGGGGTTTGGGTTAGGGTGATTTGGGGGTTCGGGTTCGGGTATTCTGGGTATTCTGGGTGTTTGGGTCAGAGGTGTTGGGTCAGGGTATTCTAGGTATCCTGGGTGTTTGGGGGGTTGGGTCAGGGTCTTTGGGGGGGTCCTCACCTCGGGGCGGGGTTATGACGGGCCGGTGGTGATGATGGTGGTGGTGGGCGGTGAGCGGCGTTCTGGGGGAGGAGGAGGAGCCAGCGCTCGGCGACGCCCCCACACCCACGAAGCCACACCTCTCTGACTTCTTACCCTGACCTGGAGACGACCAATGAGCTGCTTAGTTGTGGCTTCAACCCCGCCCCCCTCTGTGGGCGTGTCTGATCTTAGATCAGTGGCGTCCAATCAAAGAGCCTATATTTTTTTTGCTTTGCTTTTGCTTTTGTGTAATTTATTCATGATCTTACTACTCATTAATATGCAAAGTATTTGCAGATATAAATATCAACGTAAACTATTAGGATCCAGGGTCATGCTTTAACACACAATTAAACACTGCCATGATGTCACTCCAAATATATAGTATAAGACAGTGGTTCTCAAACTTTTTAATTTCAAGGACCCCCAGTTTGACATGCATTAGGCTACGGACCCCCATTTAATGGCATTTCTATCCCTGGGACCCCAATTTATATTGTAAAATTCAACGTTAATGTAACTCTGAGAGTGTACAAATGGAACCAAATGGACCCATAAGGGTCCATTTGGTTCCATTTGGACACTCTCAGAGTTACGGACCCATAAGGGTCCATTTGGTTCCAATCCATCATTTAGCTGGGGACCCCCTGGAACCCCCTCAAGTACCCCTGGGGGTCCCCGGAACCCCACTTTGAGAAACAATGGTATAAGATATCTGCAATAGAGTACAGAAGTCCTGACGTCACTCGTTCATCCCCTGGGTTATGGAAGTCATTTCTCTATGGAGAATAACATTGGGTCATCTTAGAATCGTCTCATTTAAGAATTGTGGTCCAAAAATAAACAAACTGTCTCTGCGATATTGTCAGAGAGGTGGCTCTGTATCGTTTATGATAATCAGTCAGTCATATTTGATACAGTTTGTTTCTGGCGAAAATTGTACTAATTTGGCCAAAGTAACATTCACGTCACCTTGCAAAAAAACTGATCGAAAACAAAACTATAGGATATTTCTTAATCATTTCACCCAAAACATTTATAACAAATTATGACTATTCATTTAAAAATAACACTGACTGTCAGTTATGTAACATAAGAGATTTAAATGGGTTTAAATAGGATTAAATCTGACTTAGGCCAAATGATTTTGGCCTAAGTCAAAATCATTTGCCAATTATTTTGGCCTAAGTCACAAAAACATGTGACTTAGGCCAAACAAAATGCCTATTTTGGCCTAAGTCACACTAGGGAGTTAGGCCATTATACTGAAAGGGGAGTGAACAGCAGGATCCTTTACAATTCATTTTACCAGAGGTGGTCAGTGTCATGAGGAGCTGACTTAGGCAAAAAATATAATTTTCCTCAAAAAATGACTTAGGCCATTAGTCTAAAAAGGTGACGATGCTTCATATCCATATGAGTCAAACCGCCGGGGTCATTTGTTTATTTTTGGAACACAGTTCTTATTTGACCAGATATTAAACACGTCTATGGGGATTCAGAACGGGGGAAAATAAAAACGCGACTCAGGTAGGATGTGTAAATTACGTCATACTTCGGTGCTCTACAGTATATAGTTGCTCTGTTGATGATAAATTAATAATCCAATATATTCCCATTGAGTTAAACAGTGAAACGAGACTCAAAGTCTTACTTTTAGCACATAAACAAATGCAAACAAAGATTCTGCCAATTACAAAACCCATGACTGTGTATTTCCTCTTCAACTTGATAATGATTTTAATAAGGAAGAAGATTGGTATGCATCTTAAGAGGAGGCTTTTGAGGGAGGTTTCTTATCGCGTGTGTAAGAAATTACCATATAGTACTTTTATTGACTTCATTGTAAGCAGATAAAAAAACTGTCATTTCATACAGTTAAATCTACAGTTGTCTGTGTGCAGGGTTTGGGGGGCAATAAGGTTTGGGGGGCAATAAGGTTTGGGGGGATGGGGTAACATAAGGTGGGACCTGATCCTAGATCAGCTACAGGAGGAGATGAGGAGGTTCAGGGATGAGAGAGAGAGAGAGATAGAAGGAGGACAAAAGCTACGAAATATCTGTGCATCTGCGTGCACGTGTGTGTGTGTGTGTGTGTGTGTGTGTGTGTGTGTGTGTGTGTGTGTGTGTGTGTGTGTGTGTGTGTGTGTGTGTGTGTGTGTGTGTGTGTGTGTGTGTGTGAGTGATGAACAGTTGAACAGTTTGTGTCAGGTGGAATGGAAACAGAGAGTTCAGCAACGTCTGTCTGTCTGTCTGTCTGCCTCCCCTTCACACACACACACACACACACACACACACACACACACACACACACACACACACACACACACACACACACACAGACACACACACACACACACACACACACACACTACCAGGTGGTCAAGCGGACAAGCAATGATAGATGAAAAAACAATCTAGTTTATGAACGATCAGGTCAGGGAAAAGAAAAAAAGAAAAATCTCTGGAAATAAACAAAATAAATAATCAAATGAAATCAATCAATCAATCAATCAATCAATCAATCAATCAATCAATCAATCCACCGACACCGTTGCTCGATCCTGATCATGACACATGCTGTATGGGGGGGGGGGGGTACAACAATAACCTGGTCGGACCAAACCACGACACTAGTACACAACAACAGCTACACAACAACAACACAACAGCCTGACATCCAGGCTGACTCCATGCAGTAATGGTATTTTTTCCATTATATATACATATATATTTTTTTTAAGATATAAAAAATGTCTTAAAAGTCCTTAAATGGTCACTGTTATATGTTTTATATCTGGGGACCCCCCCTGGGGGTCCAGACCCACAGCTTAAGAACCACTGCGCTGTGACAGTATATACGTGTGTTTTCCTCATCAGAGCCGGAGCACCATGTCAACACGTCAGGCTAAATAAACCATAAACGTCTTCATCTACTCACACAAATAAAGACTTTGTTTTAACCCATTGAGACCGGGAACGCATCTGTGTCATTTTTTAGCAGATCTGCAAGCGCATAGCGCTGCACTCGGTGCTCGCGCTATGAGCTTGTAGATCTGGGTTAGGGTTAGGGTTAGGGCTGAATAAATAAAGGAAAAAGAAAGAAAGAAAGAATAGCAACAAACCTTTTTTCAAAACACTGTTAGGATTTAGAAGACATTTGTAGAATTCCCCCAGAAGCAAATATTTGAGTTACAAATACTTGCTTTAAAACAAATATATATATATATACTATGAGCTTGTAGATCTGCTATTTTTGAGTAGCCAAAGAAATCTAAAATGACACTTTTTAGATGTCCCGGTCTTCGTGGGTTAAGGTGTTGAAAGCCTGAAAACTCTCAGACTTTACACCATTTGTGTAAAAGCTACTTAAGCCAGAACATTTTATATTCTATATATCCACCGGACGGAGACGGATGTTTTACCTAAAGATCTGCTTAATAGAAACATACCATTGACCAGATCTGTAGGTGGCGCAGTGGAGAAAATAACACATGTCTCCGTCCGGTGGAATATTTTATTTTCCGGCCAGAAAGTGGATTTTACTTAAGAGGTGGGAGTCTGAACGTTTTCCCACGGCGGAGATTAGGCTTTTCAACACCTTAAAAAAACATATTTGTTTCAGAGAACATAATGTTTATTTAGACTGAAGTGTTGACATGGTGCTCCCGTTCTAATGAGGAAAACAGCAGTGGTGGAAAAAGTACTTAAATTCTCTACTTAAGTAAAAGTACCAATACTGCAATATAAAAATACTCTGTTACAAGTAAAAGTCCAGAATTCAAAATTTACTTGAGTAAAAGTACAAAAGTATTGGCATCAAAATGTACTTAAAGTACCAAAAGTAAAAGTACTAAATATTTGAAAATAGCCTAGGTATAAAATAGGTTTAAAGTGGTTAATGTATGTTTCATTATATCATCATTTATATCTGAAAAGTACAAACAATATTTGCCTATGGGATGTAGTGGAGTAGAAGTAAAAGTATTGGAAATTTGAAATACTACGTACAAATACCTCAAAATTGTATTTAAGTACAGTAAAGTAAATGTACT
>NW_028155579.1:15000-17500 GCF_963454915.1 Gymnoscopelus microlampas
TAGTATTGTGTGTGTATATTGTGTGAGAGTGTAAAGGTATTATGTGTGTATATTGTGTGAGTGTGTATTACCTAGAGGAGGTCGAGGGCAAAGGTCGTCTCATGGCTCCAGGACTCATACTGTAGTAGGAGGAGCTATCCAGGTCGGCCAATGAGAAGTTAGGACCCGTTCCTGCGGCGATGGGAGCTATTCCACACACACACACACACACACACACACACACACACACACACACACACACACACACACACACACACACACACACACACACACACACACACACACACACACACACACACGGAATGGAAGGACAGATATAGCATTAGTTGGCGAGTTCAAACACAAATGTGTCACAAATAGAGGAGGTTTTGGTACAAACTAATCTCTCAAGAACAGATTCTGGTCTCCGCTTGAATCTGTCGGGGGGGGGGTTCGTCATAATGTGTACGCACTGGCCTACAAGTGGGCGTGCCTTCAGATCAGGAAGCAGGCCAAAACTCATTTAACTATAGAGCGTGCCAAAATTCCTGAAAGGGGCGTCAACAAGTGTCTTTTGGTAGCGGCGGACATCTTTGAGGGATAAAAACCAGGTTGACTTAACATTGCCCAATGCCACGCCCAATGCCAACGCCCCCCGTGGTGACGACGCGTTGGCACGCTCTATAGCGTCCTCGGAGCAGACAAAACCACAGAAAGATATTCACATTTTAACTTACTCTTTCATCATAGAAACAAGTGGGCTTATAACCAAAACCATCCATGTTCTCTGGGAGAAGTGGTGTTAGTGTTCTGTGTAGAAATATTGTTAGTGGGAATGAAAACATAGTCGCACCACCGGAAGTGAAGCGCTGAGGGCAGACCAAAACCCCAGAGCCAAGTGAAAGAGTAAAAAACAGCAGAGGGCGCTGTTTTTCCTTTTTATTTGGCGATGGGTTCCCAGATTGGGTACAAAGAGACAGTGGTGACATTCAGGGAAAGGACTTCACTCAATTATTACATAATCAATCACAACATTCTTTTTGCATAATCGTTCCCATGTTGAAGCATATTTGAAAGAATGGTGTAAATAAAGACGTAGCTATCTAAAGAGGGAGTCCCTACATCACACAGGGACTAACTCAACACAGGTGAACTGAAAGTCAATTCACACACGACAGGCTGGAGCACTAACAGGTGAACCAGATCATCAATAATCACAGGGTTGGGTGAGACCAGCGTCCTCTAATATGAGAGTGACGACACTATAGCGTTGACTCCCTTCGTAAGAATGGAATGGGGAAATGCTCTGTCTATTTCATACACGGGCAACTGGCGGCCCGGGGGCCACATGCGGCCCCCACCTTCACTTAATGCGGCCCGCATGTCCAATGTACTTGTATTTAAGTCCATAAAGTTAACTTAAAGTAATACTAGGTAACTTTTTCAATAAAACTAAAGTTAAATTGTATATATTTTGTGAGTGGCAAATGTTTCACAACACCCACTCCGTGAATTTCACCCCCGAAAGCCTTTTATTTATATATTTTCTATTGAACGCTGTCGAGGTTGACATTCCCGCAAAAATGACGTCATCTGGCCGGAAAATGTAACTACCGCGCTAATAACAAAAAGGAAACTCACGCTGATTTTAAGAGATTGTATGATTTGAAGAACGAAAAACAACAGTAAAAGAAAACACAGCTCACGGTAACTAAAGCTCCACTGGCTAAGAGAAACGATCCACAGATCGTATAAAACAATTAAAAGAACGCTTTTTGAAACACTTCCGTCTTCCGGGCGAAAACGAATGGAATTCTGGGTAACGCAGTAATAAACGAACGGCCTGCAGTGACGGTAATGACCAGCAGAGGCTGCTAAAAATCGTTTTTTTTTTAAAATGTGCACTGTACAACTTTAAGTATAACTAAATGCATTTGAGATGTTATAAAAATGTTACTTTTCAGGATTCCAATTTAGCAAAAAAGACAATTCAGGATTCCAATTCCAAAAGTAGCTAAAATATAGCACATGTAAACCTCGCGACGCGTTTTGAGGTCGTAGATCGGCTATTTTGGCTACTTTTGTGTGACATACTGGGATGACGAAGCAAGGCAATAATTAAAAAAAAAAGGTAAAATATGGAGACAAGATGTGTGTCCCTCTGGAGTGAGTGTGGAAATATAGTAGCCCTCTACATCAGTGGTTTTCAACCCTTTTCGCATCAAGGACCCCCAAATTGAGAAATATTAGCCCATGGACCCATTTGAAAAGATATGCCAGGGACTCAAGCATTTAGATTTATTGGGGGTCCCAGTCTACACTGTATCATCATCATCAATGTTCATTTAACTCTGAGAGTGTACAAATGGAACCAAATGGACCCGTTAGGGTCCATTTGGTTCCATTTGTACACTCTCAGAGTTACAGACATATAAGGGTCAATTTGGTAGCTAACTATTCATTTGGCTGGGGACCCCCTGGAACCCCCTCAAGGACCACTGGTGGTCCCCGGACCACTGGT
>NW_028155579.1:28299-30799 GCF_963454915.1 Gymnoscopelus microlampas
TGTGTGTGTGTGTGTGTGTGTGTGTGTGTGTGTGTGTGTGTGTGTGTGTGTGTGTGTGTGTGTGTGCGCGCGTGTGTGTGTGTGCGTGTGCGTGTGTGTCTTGGTGCCTGGTTTGCCCCGTCTGGGTCGCCATGGCGCCCCTCCCCCTACCCCCATGAACACGCGCGCGCACACACACACACACACACACACACACACACACACACACACACACACACACACACACACACACACACACACACACACACACACACACGCCAATGCTCCACCCACCTTATGGTGCCTCTTCCCTGTAGGTCACCAGCAGGTGTGTGTGTGTGTGTGTGTGTGTGTGTGTGTGTGTGTGTGTGTGTGTGTGTGTGTGTGTGTGTGTGTGTGTGTGTAATCAATGTGTCTTTGATCAGACCGTATGCTGACAGCACTTTACATCTCCTATTGTTAGTGCGGGGCGATCGACAGTGCGTATGGATCCCTCTGTCACTCTCTCTCTCTCTCTCTCTCTCCTTCTGCACGTCGGCACTTTTTAAAGGTCGCGTTTATCCCTCCTTTTGCCCCCCCCCCCCTCCTACCACACTCCCCCACCCCCCCCCTCTCTCCGTCTGTCTGCCCTTTGTCCCCCCCCTCTCCATCCCTCATTCTATACTGTCTCTCTCTCTCTCTCTCTCTCTCTCTCTCTCTCTCTCTCTCTCTCTCTCTCTCTCTCTCTCTCTCTCTCTCTCTCTCTCTCTCTCTCTCTCTCTCTCTCTCTCTCTCTCTCTCTCTCTCTCTCTCTCTCTCTCTCTCTCTCTCTCTCTCTGTATAAACTGTATATCTATATATATATATATATATATATATATATATATATATATATATATATATATATATATATATATATATATATATATATATATATATATATATATATATATATATATATATATATATATATATATATATATATGTGTATAGATATAGCAGATCTACAAAATTGAAAATTGTGGAAGGCAACAGTCTTGTTCAAAATACGTTATATTGTATGCCTTTACAAAACATATTGTTTCCACAAGATATTATATTCATTAGTTTGGTAGCTCTACATTGCTGAAGTGGATACATGTGTAGATACAGATGCCTGTCAGAGTGTGAGACTATATGCTGCACCGCAAGTCTGAGAGATAAGATGTTTGCGTACACGAGTTGAGGAGCTGGGGCGTGAGATTTGAGCACATCGTTCACTCAAGTCAAAGTGGCGATGGAATGATAAATGTTACGGGGATCTCTGCGTCCGCCCGTTTTTCAGTTTTTCATTTCCACAACCTGCCCGGACTGTGATTCTGCTGGCGATTCATTTGCCATATTAGGAGATCAACAGTGCACGGCTTCTTAGATTGGCCAACCCAACTCATCGGCCTTCCCGATTGGTCAAACTTTGCGTGACATGTGAACCACTGAACCAATAAGTGATAGCGAGCCTAACAGGACGACTGCATTCTATTTACAGAGCAAGACTTTATAGATCCAACCTGATCTACTCTGTGAAAAAGGTTCCGCTGGACGGCATATCTGAATGGAGCTCCAATGAGGTACTGTCACGTGGCCTTTGCATTCGGACACGAGGTTTACTTAATCGGTAATTCACACAAACAGATTTGTGTGAATGTTTTCAACACAGTGTCTTTGCGCTGGAGGAAGTTGTCTCCAGTGACACTTGGAAGTGGAAGTGGAAGTGGAAGTGGAAGTGGAAGAGGAGAACATCACTTTGAGGTTCCCTCCATGTCTGAGGGCCACACAGCTGTACTGATAGAAAATACCATCCACATCTGGGGGGGAGGGCGTCAGTTCTGCAGCGCCCTGTATGCATTTGATGTCGACACCCACACATGGTCTAAACCCAGAGTTTCTGGGACTGTTCCAGAGAGGAGGAGCTACCACTCAGCCTGTGTTTTGGGGAAGGTCATGTATATACATGGGGATACAACCAGACTGGATACACTATTGACATCCACAAGTTGGACACCATCACAATGGTCTGGTCTTTAATTAACACCAGAGGTACTCCACCTCCTGCTTCATCACATCACTCTGCCACCATCATCGGGACAAAGATGTTTGTATTTGGGGGCAGGGAGGGAGGTCAGTATAACCACGACAACACCATCAGAGTGTTTGACACAGAGACCAACTGCTGGCTGAACACACCTTCTACACAGCTTCTTACAAGAGGACGCTACAGTCATTCAGCCTTTACCTATAATGGAGAGCTGTATATATGTGGTGGCTGGAACTGGAACCAGTTCTTCAATGATCTGTGGAAATTAAATCCAGAGACCTTCTGCTGGAAGAAGGTTGAACTCAAGGGGAAAGGCCCATCTCGGACGTCTAGTATGTGCTGTTGCATGGTGGGAGATCGTATCTTCCTCTTTGGAGGAGACAAGACCCCTGATGACCTGTATGTCTTAGACTTAAGTCCTAGTCTCAAGACGTTATGTAAGCTAGCAGTTATTCAGTACGGTGTGGA
>NW_028155579.1:35799-38299 GCF_963454915.1 Gymnoscopelus microlampas
AGCCAGACCTTCACCATACAAAGACCTATGCCAGTCAGACCTTCACCATACAAAGACCTATGCCAGCCAGACCTTCACCATACAAAGACCTATGCCAGCCAGACCTTCACCATACAAAGACCTATGCCAGCCAGACCTTCACCATACAAAGACCTATGCCAGCCAGACCTTCACCATACAAAGACCTATGCCAGCCAGACCTTCACCATACAAAGACCTATGCCAGCCAGACCTTCACCATACAAAGACCTATGCCAGCCAGACCTTCACCATACAAAGACTATGCCAGCCAGACCTTCACCATACAAAGACCTATACCAGCCAGACCTAAACGATACAAAGACCTATGCCAGCCAGACCTTCACCATACAAAGACCTATGCCAGCCAGACCTAAACGATACAAAGACCTATGCCAGCCCAATCTGGGAACCCAGAGCTAACTGCAAAGGAAAAACAGCGACCTCTGCTGTTTGTGACTATGTCAGTTAACTCTGGGACAATGACGACGCAGCACACGTGCGCAAGGAAACCGGGGTTTAAGTCTGCCTTCACCGCTCCACTTCCGGGTGGTGCGACTATACGTTCTCATTCCCACTAACAATATTTCTACACGGAACACTAACACCACTTCCCCAGAGAACATGGATGGTTTTGGTTATAAGCCCACTTGTTTCTATGATGAAAGAGTAAGTTCAAATGTGAATATCTTTCCGTGTTTTGTCTGCTCCGAGGACGCTATTGTTAAATTAGTTTCGGTTAGTTTCCAGTAGGGAATGATCGACGGACACGTGTATCCCGCCCACTACATTTGATTGGGTAAAGCGCGGCCTGCTTCCTGATCTGAAGGCACGCCCACACCCACACAGTGTGTACACGTTCTGACGAACCTTCAGGACAGATTCCAACGCACTTCCAGAAGCTACAACCCAGTCTGAAAGACCTGCCACCTCCTTCAATTCAATTCAATTCAACAGGCTTTAGTGGCATGAGATGTGACAAGTGTTGCCAAAGCAAAATTACAATTATGACAGAAACAACCAACAACATAACAATATAAAATCAATGAAACGACATGAATAAAGGAGACGGTGCGGTAAGTAAAACATGGTATATATCTGTGTCCTGCTGGTTGTTCCCTTTTCTTGTGACAGGAATCCACATCTTTTTGCTGCACATTCCCTCTGTTCCCCCAGAAGGAGTGGCCATTTCTCTCGTTCTGTCATACTTGAGTTCTGGGGCAATTTATTTCGAATTTAGGAAAGAACTCCTCCCTGATATTTGTGTAGTTTTGACATTGTGTTAGGAAGTGTTATTCTTTTTTTTTTTTTTTTTTTTTTTTATCCCGCGATTTTTGTAACCCATTTTTTTCACCTGGTGCCAATTTCCTAAGTGATCCTGGGCGCTACACCAGCCCTACACCAGCGCTACACCAGTCCCCCACAGCCTGGAGGCCAGGGCCGAGCTCATGCTTCCTTCAGTGCATGAGAGCCAACTGACCTTCTTGTCACCTGACAGGGGGGAGTTTCCCTGGTTGGACGTAGCGCGTGGTAGGAACACGTTATTCCAACCAGTTCCCTTCCCCTCCATCAGGCGCCCCGGCTGTCATGGGGAGGCGGTATTAGTGACCAGATTACTACATGTTTTTGTGAGGGTATTAACTACCCTGAGAGACACAGGGAGAACATGCAAACTCCACACAGAGTAGGCCCTTTCGCCAACCCCACCTAGGGTATGGGCACTGATGACGCGGAGGAGAGGACACGCCCCCAGTGCCCCCAGTTTCCCCGGCGGGAATAGGAAGTGTAATTCTGTCTCTACAGCTTCCCTCGTCACAATGCCAGCACAGCCTCTCCTCTCTGGGCAGCACACAGGTATGTCTGTGTCTGGTCTGCCCTTCTCTATTGGCCTGTCTGTCTCTCTGTCTGTCTGTCTGTCTGTCTGTCTGTCTGTCTGTCTGTCTGTCTGTGTCTGGTCTGCCCTTCTCTATTGGCAAACTGAACACAGACTAGACGGAACGATATCTGGGCGCCGAGGACTCTCGGCTGGCCTCGCGTAGCCCGGCCTCGTGCCGGGTGTGGAGGGCCGTTCGTGACTGGGCCGGGGGGTCGCCGAAAGATGGCGCCCCCCCCCCCCCCCCCCCCCCCTCCGGACGCGCACTTCATGTTTGTGAACAACTTGGCGCCAAATGACTCGTAAACGACCTGATTCTGGGCCAGGGTCTCGGCTGTATGACCGCCATCTATTGAGAGTCAACCCTCCATCTGTAAGGCTTTCTCAGGTTTGAATCAGTTAATATGCTTAGGTAGTCTAGTCTATTGGTTCTCAAAGTGGGGTCCTTGGGGGGGGGGGGGGGGGGGGGGCTATCATCTGCTATTCAAAATAGCAGATATACAAGCTCGAGTGCCGCACTATGAGCTTGTAGATCTGCTATTTTTGAAAAATCAAAGCGAACATTTGTAACTCAAATCTTTGCTTCTGGGGGGTCCCTGGAACAAACAT
>NW_028155579.1:43299-45799 GCF_963454915.1 Gymnoscopelus microlampas
TCACGTTTTATCAGACCATTGAATGGGCGAGTAGGTGACGAGTAGGCGATACACGGACCTACCCGCGATTTGTCAGACCATTCATTGGGCGTAATCAGGAGCTACTGACCTACTTTGGAGGCGGAGCAGTCCCCACAACAATATTTACCATTCTGTGCCTATCGGTACATAACTCCAACGGCGCTGAGTAGGCTCAGGCGAGCTCAGGGCTCCAGCTCGCCTGAGACTGCGCGCCTCCGTCATGGTCCCAAACCAAAACAACCAAAACCCAAACTGAACTATTTAAGTCATCTCCGTTGGTAGGTCAGTATGTCTTGATAACACCCAATGAATGGTCTGATAAATCGCGGGTAGGTAAGTAGGTCGCCTACTTCGCCCATTCAACGGTCTAATAAAAGGTGATAATGTCCCATTCAATGCATTGATAGCATCCCAATCAGGTGACACGACTGGCTATTGGTCCAGGTCTACGGGCTGAGGTGGAGTCTGAAGAGGAGAGAGTTCAGAGTATAAAACATATGTGTTTCAGAACTAACATTATGGCTTCATTATGAGAGCATTTAATTTATAATCTGTCTTCATACAACCAGTTCATCCACGTTGGTGTGAGGAGACTTTTATTAACCCATTAAGACCTGAGGCCGCTTCTAAAAAAAAATCCTAATAGTTTTTCGGAAAAAAAATATTTAAAAATAATTTTCATGATTTTCCAAAAATAGCAGATCTACAAGCTCGTAGCGCGGCACTCGGTGCCACGCTATGAGCTTGTAGATCCGCTATTTTTGAATAGCCAAAGAGATCTAAAGTGACTCGGATGCGTTCCCGGTCTTAATGGGTTAAACTGCGGATTGGATCAAACTACGGCCGCTTAAACAGCATTAAGTGCTTCTTTAAATGTCATCAATCACGTTTATATCTCTGAATGATAACCATAATCCCTATAAAATCAAACCATAAAATGAACTCATGTCAGTCAGTCAGTCCGTCAGCTTTTCTGTCCCAATCCAATTACTACAGGGCATAGTAGCGGCGGCCATTTTGTGGTGCCACAGATTAAAAACCCATCCGAAAATATTTTGTATAATATTAATTCATATTAATTATTGTAAGCCTGGAATCAAACCATCCAGGCTGCTGGTGAATCATGACCATAAAACATTTGATTTTGTATAACAAAATATTTGAAAAACACAAAAACATTGTCTTTATTAATAATATAATTGAATATTCAAATATTAAGTTTGACACAGAGTCAAATGTTTTATGGTCATGATTCACCAGGATCCTGGATGGCGTTTGGTTCCAGGCTTAATATCATTTATATCAATATTTTTTTGGAAATCTCTATGAGAAGAATGAATGGGTTTTCTATCTCTGGCACCACTGCTATGCCATCTATAGGCAGATCTACAAGCTCACAGCGCGGCACAGTGTGCCACGCTGTGAGCTTGTAGATCTGCTATTTATGAATATAGCCAAAGTATAAAATGTGGATAAAGGGATTAAAATAAATGTGACACTTTATTACCTCCTTTTGCTGGGGACCCCCTGGTACCCCCCCCCCCCCCCCCCCCTCCACCCCCCTCAATCAGATGAACCTGATCTGGTGCCAGATTTAGTTAGAAGCTCATTTCAACTCACAGTCCTGCACAAAACACCACAAAACACCAACATGACGAATACACAAGAGAACATACAGCTGCCTGAAACAAAAACAATACATTAACCCATTGAGACCTGAAGCCGATTGTACATGTCTCCTAAATCTCAACAGTATTCTGAAAAACGTTCATGTCAAGGACCCCCAAAATGATATGTATTTGGCCGCGGACCCCCATCAAAATATCTTGTTCCAGGGACCCCCCAGAAGCAAAGATTTGAGTTAAAAATGTTCGCTTTAAAAATATATATTATATATATATATTCAAACATTTGCACACATTTTCACGATTTTTCAAAAATAGCAGATCTACAAGCTCATAGCGCGGCACTCGGTGCCGCGCTTTGAGCTTGTATATCTGCTATTTTTGAATAGCCCAAAGTGTAAAATAATGCTTTTTATCTCAAATCTAAAAATGACACAGTTCCAGGTCTTAATGGGTTAAGAATACCATAAGTTTAAGCCTAACGGAAAAAAACTGAACCTAAATACCTGCTATGAGGTCATATACCTAAAACAACAAAATACCTTATTATAATGCCTCATTTGAGACGTCTAAGACTTCAAGTTTATAAATGTTCACACTTTTCAGTCACTCTGGACAAGAAGAGCGTTTTATAAATAGTTACATTGTAAATGATCACTTGTAATGATTCGTTTTCAGCTGTTGATTTGATCCTGTCTGTCTGTCTGTCTGTCTGTCTGTCTGTCTCTTCAGTTCGGTCTTCATAGTTATCCCCCGGGGTGGGTCTCTCTCTCTCTCTCTCTCTCTCTCTCTCTCTGAATGGGTGAAAATAGCAAAGCGTTCGTTGTTCTTGGCACAGAATCACCATGTGAAAA
>NW_028155579.1:61158-63658 GCF_963454915.1 Gymnoscopelus microlampas
AACTGAAAAAAAGGGCACTTCTGGTCAAGAGGGCAAAGGGCAGGTGCTCTAGCACCACTTAGAGTCTATCTGTGCACGTCCCTGATCTAATTGCACCATCTTCTTTGTAGTATAATGTGTAGAAGTAATACATTACTGCAATATATAATGTAAAGTTATTTTTATTTGTCGATAATTATTTATAATAACAATACTTTATACAAAGCAGCTCAAGTCAGTACACTCACATGACTATCGATTTCCAACTATGTCTTTAACTACAATTAACTTCATGAATAGTAGCTGTAGCATACTATTTGCATCTTCTACTCAAACTAAAACGTGTTAATTGACCTATCTGTCCTTTGTCTATAGGACCATGCATATTTATTTCTTTTGATACTTAAATGTGGTGCTAACACTATCTGTCTTTTGTCCAGGAACAACAGTAGGCTACCTTTATTTCAATCCAAATAGCAATACACATGCATGTCTATACTGGAGAACTCTACAGCACAGCTTTCTGTCTGTCTGTCTGATGGTCTGTCTGTCTGTCTGATGGTCTGTCTGTCTGATGGTCTGTCTGTCTGTCTGATGGTCTGTCTGTCTGATGGTCTGTCTGTCTGTCTGATGGTCTGTCTGTCTGTCTGATGGTCTGTCTGTCTGATGGTCTGTCTGTCTGATGGTCTGTCTGTCTGTCTGTCTGATGGTCTGTCTGTCTGTCTGATGGTCTGTCTGTCTGTCTGATGGTCTGTCTGTCTGATGGTCTGTCTGTCTGATGGTCTGTCTGTCTGTCTGATGGTCTGTCTGTCTGATGGTCTGTCTGTCTGTCTGATGGTCTGTCTGTCTGATGGTCTGTCTGTCTGTCTGATGGTCTGTCTGTCTGTCTGATGGTCTGTCTGTCTGATGGTCTGTCTGTCTGATGGTCTGTCTGTCTGATGGTCTGTCTGTCTGTCTGTCTGATGGTCTGTCTGTCTGTCTGATGGTCTGTCTGTCTGTCTGATGGTCTGTCTGTCTGATGGTCTGTCTGTCTGATGGTCTGTCTGTCTGTCTGATGGTCTGTCTGTCTGATGGTCTATCTGTCTGTCTGATGGTCTGTCTGTCACGGGAGGAATAACAACCCGCCCGTCGTGTGTGCGGTGTCCGGGGGGGGGGTGGTGGGGGGGAGCATGAACGAAATCGTGAATGTAACATTTTCAAGAAGTGAACGTGTTCGTTCACGTTCACGTCAAAGAACTAGTTCTTATGAACGGATCGATCATGACCGACACATCACTAACACACACACACACACACACACACACACACACACACACACACACACACACACACACACACACACACACACACACACACACACACACACACACACACACACAGCCATGGACCATTACCATGTGCACAGAACACTGATGCCCGTTTTTTAACTTTCCCCAAATGTCAGCTGTTTAGTAGCATTTTTATGTAAAATAATGTCGCCATGGTTACGGCTCCCCGAGCTATGGGGTGCACAGCGCATAACCTACACTGCAAATACTTTGGGTGCTCATATACTTTGGGTGCTCATATACTTTGGGTGCTCATATACTTTGGGTGCTCATATACTTTGGGTGCTCATATACTTTGGGTGCTCATATACTTTGGGTGCTCATATACTTTGGGTGCTCATATACTTTGGGAGGTAAACGGCCGACACTTTATTGTGAAGGGACGACCAGAAAGTGATGAGTTATTATTGCTGCAAAGTTGGGGGCAGTCTAGATGACTCAGTGGCTGGAAGTGGTGTAAAAAAGTACTCACATTTTATACTTAAGTAAAAGCATCAATAATGCATTATAGAAACACGCTGTTACAAGTAAAAGTCCGATATTCAAGATTTACTTAAAGCACCAAAAGTAAAAGTACTCATTATACATAATATTTCCACCACTGATGAACACGCGGTACAACGTTTGTCGGCTCTAAAACCTTTGAAGTCTGTGACACGGCACTGCTGTTTTCTTTTTTAGACCCCATCTCCCAGACAACGTAGTCATGGTTTCCCTCCCATAGCCCGAGAGAGGGTCCGTCCAATAACGGAACAGAGAGAGGCAGAAAGGACGAGAACAGGCTGAGGCGGCTTGGAGTACATTTACTTGAGTACTTTAACTTCTACTCCACTACATCTCAGAGGCAAATATTGCACTTTTTTACTCGACTACAATTATTTGAAAATGTTAGTCACTAGTTACTTTGTTAATACTAGTTACATTAACCACTTCAGCCCTACTGTATACATTTCGGCCATTTGAAAATAGCAGATCTACAAGCTCACAATGCGCTGGGATGCGACGCATTGTGAGCTTGAGCTTTTAAAGGTTTTTATACATTTATACATTCTGCACAATGAGTACTTTTACTTTTGGTACGTTTTGATGCCAATACTTTTTCCACCACAGTTGGAATTTGGCCAGAGAGAGAAAGTTGGGAGTTTCGGAGGAAAACCACAGGTTGTGTTTGACACACGACTACTGTCTTTTGT
>NW_028155579.1:68658-73658 GCF_963454915.1 Gymnoscopelus microlampas
GCTACGGACCCTTAATGGCATTTATACCTCTGGGACCCAAATTTATATTATAAAATCAATGTTAATTTACTACTCTGAGAGTGTACAAATGGAACCAAATGGACCCGTTAGGGTACATTTGGTTACATTTGTACACTCTCAGAGTTACAGACCCATAAGGGTCCATTTGGTTCCTATCCATCATTTAGCTGGGGACCCCCTGGAACCGCCTCAAGTACCCCTGGGGGTCCCGGTACCCCACTTTGAGAACCAATACAATAGAGAGCTGTACATATCTGGTGGAAACTGGGGCAATACTATGTGGAAATTCAATGCAGATAACAGACAGACAGACAGACAGACAGAGACAGACAGACAGACAGACAGACAGACAGGGTCCGTGGAGTCACAGGGTTCATGGAGTCACAAAGCAGCGTGTGACTTCTCTCTGTGGAGCAGTAGCAGCTTAACGACACGGAACAACTTGTTACCTTAATGATAATCAGCTTTAAGGTCTTTAAGGTCTAATTACAGATGCATGAGCTGTCTGCCTGCTGCCCTGTGGAACACTATGGGTTACTTACTATGAGAGGAGAGGAGAGGAGATTAAGGTATATTTTGTATAAGAATAAGTACCTAAAGTTTTCAAATAATTGTATGGAGTAAAAGTACAATATTTGGTGGAAGTGGTTCATGTGTTTCTAGCCAATCACAGTCCTGAATAGAGTCATGGTGGCCAATCACGGTGCAGGGTTAGGGGGGTACACTGGTGGCCAATCACAGCGTAGGGTTGGGGGGGTGCAATTTGGATCGATGTCCAAACCTCACATATAGGGGCGGTTGCACCGCCCAAAAAACTACCTCCAAATAGAGTATAGTACTTGAGTAAATTGACTTAGTTACTTCACACCACTGCCTGTGACTATAAGGATGGAGGGAGTCGTGTGAAAACAGCTTCATTTATAAAAGGTTTAGGATTTAAAAACTGATCAGCCATGATCTATAGGCTGGAACTGAGGGAGGGGGGTTGGTGAGGGGGGGGGGGGACAACAAGGGCGGTGGGACCGCAGCAGTGAGGGGGAACA
Source organism: Gymnoscopelus microlampas (assembly GCF_963454915.1). Taxonomy (NCBI): domain Eukaryota; kingdom Metazoa; phylum Chordata; class Actinopteri; order Myctophiformes; family Myctophidae; genus Gymnoscopelus; species Gymnoscopelus microlampas. The sequence continues at coordinate 69,723 of NW_028155579.1, forward strand.
TTTATCTGGTGGGACCGTTTATATTAGAAAACACTGGGGACAGGAAAGAGAATAAAAAGAATAAAAAACACATCCAGGCCACTGTGGAGGGCGCTTTATACTGAAATATATGCACACGCACGCACGCACGCACGCACACACACACAACACACACACACACAGGTGGATGAAAAGCCCGGAGGTGCATGGAGAAGCGGAATGGGATATTTGTTCAACACCCTGTCTGACACGAGAGAGAGAGAGAGATGAATCTTGGCCAGGCATGGAGGTCAAGAGGTCACGCCACTCCAGGCGGACTGAGGATTTCTTTCCCGGCTCTGTCTATCTGTCTGTCTGTCTGTCTGTCTACTAAAAATGAAAGAAAGAGGGTGCAAACAAAACAGCAAAACAGAAAGAAAGTCAGTATATATATATATATATATATATATATGTACACATGCCTAACCTTTCTGATGATTGACTTTGTGATCTTTGTGATTGTGGGTCCTCAAAGTATTCTTACTGACCAGAAAGGACATCCTACAACAACTGTTTTCTTTGGTTGACTTTTTGGAATTTTTCCGTCATAGGGTGACCACCTTCAAACAGGTCCGTTGAGGGACAGATGAACCTGTTTCGCGGGACACATGCACGTGCGCAGCGCGCGTGCATGTGCCCCCCCCCCGCGGTTCTGGGCGGATTGGGTTCGTTTTTTTCCCGTTTTTGGTTTCTTTATTTCGGTTTTAGGGTTATGTTATTGAATTCTTATTTGGGACGGGTGGTCACGCTAGTCCCTCAGTCCAGCCGGCTTCATTTCTCCACATTTGCATATAATCGTCTCCTCCTTTTCTCCTCCCGGTGAAGAAAACTTACTCCTCTTCTTTAAGCTTGTATAATTGTATTTATTTTTGTGAGTAAAACACTTTTTTATGTGTTTTATGAATAATGCACTTTTACTTTTTTAACTGAAGATGATGCCCAATGTTGATGATAATTTAAAAAAAAACAATATATATAAAAATATATCGTATCAATATTGTGAGCCCAATATCGTGCATCGTTTGGATGTGGAGATCTGCTGGTGAGTCAGTATGAGGGATCTATCACACAGAAGGGAAGGGTTTGGAGATCTGCTGGAGAGTCAGTATGAGGGATCTATCACACAGAGGGGAAGGGGTTGGAGATCTGCTGGAGAGTCAGTATGAGGGATCTATCACACAGAAGGGAAGGGTTTGGAGATCTGCTGGAGAGTCAGAATGAGGGATCTATCACACAGAAGGGAAGGGTTTGGAGATCTGCTGGAGAGTCAGTATGAGGGATCTATCACACAGAAGGGAAGGGTTTGGAGATCTGCTGGAGAGTCAGAATGAGGGAGGATCTATCACAGCTGTTCTAATGTATTGATTATCATGAAGCTCAGCTGGTGCAGAACTACTGGAGGGTGTTATCACTCCACTGTGATCTTAAAGGGCTTTCGCAAAACATAGGAAGTCAGGGGTCCCAGGGGGTCCCTGGGGGTCCCTGGGGGACGGTGCAGGGGTCCTATACAGTAGGGGTGGGCAACCTTTTTGACATGAAGTGTTTTCATTTGCTTGAGAGGAGACTTAATTTAATTGACTAAATGTTTTTAAAAAACATTTTATTAATAACTATCACCCTCCTCTGTGCCCTGCTGTGTGTGTGTGTGTGTGTGTGTGTGTGTGTGTGTGTGTGTGTGTGTGTGTGTGTGTGTGTGTGTGTGTGTGTGTGTGTGTGTGTGTGTGTGTGTGTGTGTGTGTGTGTGCAGGGTGCCTGCTGCTTCATAAAGGGTGCTGTGTGTAAGGGTGTACGTTACACCCTTACAGTGTTACAGTGTGTTATGTATTGGTTGTGACACTATCATTTATAGCTTATACAGTAGCTCCACAGCGGGATGCTATCGCTTAAAAGCAATATGGAGGCCAACTATTTATGAGAGTGTACAGTCTGAGCGCACACACACACACACACACACACACACACACACACACACACACACACACACACACACACACACACACACACACACACACACACACACACACACACACACACACACACACACACACACACACACACACACACACACACACACACACACACACACACCTTCCTAGGTCTGAGCTCAGGTCCACTGCTGCCCTTCAGAGCCCAGCTTTTGCAGGGTGCACAGGAGGTGTGTGTGTGTGTGTGTGTGTGTGTGTGTGTGTGTGTGTGTGTGTGTGTGTGTGTGTGTGTGTGTGTGTGTGTGTGTGTGTGTGTGTGTGTGTGTGTGCGTGCATTAATTGTCCTGCACCTGGGGACGGACGGACAGACAGACAGACAGACAGACAGACAGACAGACAGACAGACAGACAGACAGACAGACAGACAGACAGACAGACAGACAGACAGACAGACAGAAAGTGCTGGACTGAAGGAAAAGTGTCTTTGGAAAATATGGATTTTTTTTTTACTTTTCCTTCCGTTGTAAAAACAAAGAAATCAGGCAACAGTCTGACTCTATAGTTTCCTCTTGTGTCTGAATGTATGACTCACAATAATTACACTGTATTCCTTATTAATTATTCATAATTACATTTAAGGTTGGACGACACAGGCAAATATACTGTGTTGGGGGCAGTTTGCCGGTTGTTTTCATCAGGTGATTGTTTGGGCAATATTTGTCATTTTTATTCTGCAAATGTAATGATAACGATAATTAATTTAGTTGTACATTTTTTTTTTCTTGAAAGATTTGAGAGCAAAGCCTTGTTTATATATTAAAAGAGGAAAAACAAAATGTCCCCCCAGTCTCACAAGATCTTTTTCATGTCCAGGACCCCCAAAATGATATGTATTTGGCTGCGGACCCCCATCTCAAAATATGTTGTTCCAGGGACCCCCCATGCAGAATCAAAGATTTGATTTACAAATGTTCGCTTTAAAAATATATATATTATAAGGCTTGCACACATTTTCACGATTTTTAAAAAATAGCAGCTTTTCTACAAGCTTTTAGGAAAAAAAGATATATTTATTTATTTATAATAATAATGAAATCTGCCAATTTTTAGACCAATATTCGAATATAATTTCTGAGGAAAGTTGACAGCCCTAGTGTGTAAACACACTGGTGTAGAGGGACATAAGGGACACTGTGTAAACACACTGGTGTAGAGGGACATAAGGTGGGAGGTGGATGAGGAGTAGGGCAGATGTACTGGTGTGTAGAGAACTCCACTTCCCAGAATCCACCAGGGGCTGGTGGTTTTAGAGAGGAGGGAGAATGCTCTCTCTCACACACACACACACAGTGCAGGGTGTCTGTGGGCTTGGAGACATTTTCCCAGACTGGACGAGATGAGAAACAGCTTGTCTGCCACACACACACACACACACACACACACACACACACACACACACACACACACACACACACACACACACACACACACACACACACACACACAGTCCATACTGTAAATACACATATGAACCCAGTCACCTCTTGTCCGTGTCAGAGCATGTGATATATGCATGCCTGTGTGTGTGTGTGTGTGTGTGTGTGTGTGTGTGTGTGTGTGTGTGTGTGTGTGTGTGTGTGTGTGTGTGTGTGTGTGTGTGTGTGTGTGTGATATTCCTTAAGTTTCACAGCCCAGCGGGAGAGAGAGTTTCTGTAGGAGGGTCTCTCTCTCTCTCTCTCTCTCTCTCTCTCTCTCTCTCTCTCTCTCTCTCTCTCTCTCTCTCTCTCTCTCTCTCTCTCTGTCTCTCTCTCTCTCTGTCTCTCTCTCTCTCTCTCTCTCTCTCTCTCTCTCTCTCTCTCTCTCTCTCTCTCTCTCTCTCTCTCTCTCTCTCTCTCTCTCTCTCTCTCTCTCTCTGTCTCTCTGTCTCTCTCTACACTGAAAATAAACTGCTCTATCTCCCAGCAGAAAACACTGTCAGCCAGTAAGCCGTGTG
>NW_028155579.1:78658-83658 GCF_963454915.1 Gymnoscopelus microlampas
CATGTACCTGTCAGACTACTTCAACATCGTCAATGAAGTCCACAATCACAACATCTAAATCAGACTAAATCAGAATTTGCTTGTCAAAATTAACACTGCGATGAATTGAGTACAAGGGACCCCAATGGAAACAAGCCATAGTGCTTTCTTGGGTTTAAAATCCTCTTAGCAGACCTTGTGTTGAACTGTACTTTCCCGTCCTTTTTTTTTGCAAACTGTTAACACATCGGGTGCCAGCGTTTTTTCATAACAACTTACCGTGGGTGCCAGCATTCTCCCATTGACTGCGCTTTGCTGTCTGTTGTTTCCGCGTGCGTTACAAGCAAATCCACGCAAAAAAAGCATCGATTCATGTTCTGCCATGAGCCTGGCTACAGCCTGGAACCATAACATTACCCTGCCGAGTTACAACGGGGGGGGGATCGCGCATCGCGCATGACCGGTTTTCCCCACAGGAAACAGATTCGGAGATATAGGCGTTTCAAAGTAGGAAATAGACAGGAGCCGGATGGGGGGAAAAAAAGTGTTTCCGGTGAGCGATCTGGCACTGCCTTCGCAGGATTACAATGGGTGCTCCCAGAGCTGCTCTAGCCCCGCCCGCGCGGAGAAAAACGAAAAAAACAAAAAGACTGAAATCACGGTTCAGACCGTGTTCGGCACCGAAGCTTCGGAACCGCCACTATGTAAACACACGGTTCAGACCGTGTTTGGCACCCGATGTGTTAATAAAGTATTCAATTAATCAATCAATCCATCAAACCACTTCTGACTGGCGCACTATGTGTTGCCAGATTCTGTGAGAGAGACAAGCAACCAGGTCTAGAAAAAACAGCCCAAAAGAAGCTACAAATGGGCCACATGAGCACTTTAACATATACAACAGCTATTTGAAAATAGCAGATCTACAAGCTCACAACGCGTCGCGATGCGACGCGTTGTGAGCTTGTAGATCTGCTATGTTCAAATAAAATCGTGCGGGGAAATTATAATAAGCAGATCTGGCAACCTTGACTATAGGGCTGGACTTCTTCTTCATCTACTTATTTAAATATGCATAATGACAGCATAGTGAAAGTGTAGAGGACAGGAGAGGGGGGGCTTCTGTGTGTGTGCGTGTGCGTGTGCGTGTGTGTGTGTGTGTGCGCGTGCGTGCGTGCGTGTGCGTGTGTGTCCTCGTGTGACCCGCGGTAACACAATACCTTGACAAAGCGTCAGATGTATCGATACCGAACGAGACGCATTCAGATCCATTACACCACTCTGAGTGTGTGTGTGGTGTGTGTGTGTGTGTGTGTGTGTCTGTGTGTGTGTGTGTGTGTGTGTGTGTGTGTGTGTGTGTGTGTGTGTGTGTGTGTGTGTGTGTGTGTGTGTGTGTGTGTGTGTGTGTGTGTGTGTTACTATACTTGTGAGGAACCGTTGTCCTGGTTCCTCACCAGAGAAGTGTTTGTTTCATGGTTAATACAATATTTTGTAGAGATTTATGTTTACACTGAGGAACAGATTGATGTTGACGTTTAGGATTATAGCATCAGGGTTTGGGTCAGGGGTCAGGGTAGTAAACATAATATTAAAGGAATATGGAATTATTGTATTATTAGAAATAGGGACATTATTGAAATTGTCGATACATGTAGTTAGTAAAATGTCCATTGACTGTAATGACATTTATATGAAATGAGTCAAAAAGATAATTGGAGGGATTTTGAAACCACTGACATATTTCTGCAACTTCATCATTTCAAACCGGTACATTTACAAGCAAAATAGCCAAAGTCATACCGTTGTTTAAATCTGGGGACAGACAGACACAACTCTTAGAACATGTATAATTATAGGCACCGAGTGCAGCGCTATGAGCTTGTAGATCTGCTACTTTTGAAAGACCTTGAAAATGTGAGCATATTTTCAGGTGGGGGTCCCTGGCACAGCATATTTTCAGGTGGGGGTCCGTGGCCACATACATATCAATTTGGGGGTCCTTGGGGCACGTGAAAGTCTGAGAACCACTGGCGTAATATACTGGCTCTGTAGTGAAAACATGCTGTTAGTAGTAAGAGAGAGAGTTCTGTTTATGTTGTTACTATGGTTACTATGCTGTTACTAGTAAGAGAGAGAGTTCTGTTTATGTTGTTACTATGGTTACTATGCTGTTACTAGTAAGAGAGAGTTCTGTTTATGTTGTTACTATGGTTACTATGCTGTTACTAGTAAGAGAGAGAGTTCTGTTTATGTTGTTACTATGGTTACTATGCTGTTACTAGTAAGAGAGAGAGTTCTGTTTATGTTGTTACTATGGTTTACTATGCTGTTACTAGTAAGAGAGAGAGAGTTCTGTTTATTTTGTTACTATGGTTACTATGCTGTTACTAGTAAGAGAGAGAGTTCTGTTTATGTTGTTACTATGGTTACTATGCTGTTACTAGTAAGAGAGAGAGTTCTGTTTATGTTGTTACTATGGTTACGATGCTGTTACTAGTAAGAGAGAGGAGTTCTGTTTATGTTGTTACTATGGTTACTATGATGTTACTAGTAAGAGAGAGAGTTCTGTTTATGTTGTTACTATGGTTACTATGCTGTTACTAGTAAGAGAGAGAGTTCTGTTTATGTTGTTACTATGGTTACTATGATGTTACTAGAAAGAGAGAGAGTTCTGTTTATGTTGTTACTATGGTTACTATGCTGTTACTAGTAAGAGAGAGAGGAGTTCTGTTTATTTTGTTACTATGGTTACTATGCTGTTACTAGTAAGACAGAGAGTTCTGTTTATGTTGTTACTATGGTTACTATGCTGTTACTAGTAAGAGAGAGAGTTCTGTTTATGTTGTTACTATGGTTACTATGCTGTTACTAGTAAGAGAGAGAGTTCTGTTTATGTTGTTACTATGGTTACTATGCTGTTACTAGTAAGAGAGAGAGTTCTGTTTATGTTGTTACTATGGTTACTATGATGTTACTAGTAAGAGAGAGAGTTCTGTTTATGTGTTACTATGGTTACTATGCTGTTACTAGTAAGAGAGAGAGTTCTGTTTATGTTGTTACTATGGTTACTATGCTGTTACTAGTAAGAGAGAGAGTTCTGTTTATGTTGCGGTATCACTATACTCTTACTAGTAAAAAAAAATAAAAAATCAATGTACTTGTTCCACCACCGCACAGAGCAGTGTGTGTGTGTGTGTGTGTGTGTGTGTGTGTGTGTGTGTGTGTGTGTGTGTGTGTGTGTGTGTGTGTGTGTGTAGCACGGTGTGGGACAGAAATAGCTTCCTCTCGGGACCATCCTATTCTGCAGGGAGAGGGCGGGGGGGGGGGGGGGGGGGGGGGGGGTCGACCGTGGGGGATTCACTCCCTCACTCCTCCTCCCAGGAGGGAGGACACTATGTATAGGAGCAGCCTCCTCCATGGAGCACAGATACAAGGATTCTTTTGTCAACGTATAAATGTTTGTCCAACATTATATTTGACTCAAATTGAAGTTAACAGGAGATCAAGACGGCCGGAATAATGGACTGTGACATCAACGTCCACTGACCAATCACAGCAGCACTTGTCTAATTATTCAGAAAACCCCAGACCACAGAAAATCCACTGAATGTTCGAGGTTCCGTTTTGTTTGGGTGTAACAGAGGTCAGAAAACCTACAAAAAACCAAGAAAAAACATATATAATATATAAAATAGAGTTGAAGTCATGAAACAAGAGCAAAACCAACATTCTCTTTGAACCCGTATCATCAGTGATTAACACTGGGAGAGTTGTTTTGTAGTTTATTATTCTTTCATATAGTTTTGCATTGGTCTCTATCACAGCAGAGTCAGCAAATATGGAATCACTTATTATTAGGTTCATCAAGATTTCGGGAGTACTTTTACCACCACTGGGAATACTTCACTCAATAAGTTACTTTATATTCTATGGTTTACTCGCCCTGTGATGTGTTGAACACAACAGAGAATGTTGGTAGAATATTCCTTAATAGTGAATGAAGAATACTAAAACTAAAAAGAAAAGTAAAGTGTTGCAATCCTAGATTTGACCGACAGCTTCACTGTTCTACCGTGGCTCTGGGGGGCGTGGCTACATGCCTTCACGTTCTATACTTTTCCAAAATGTAAATGGAGCATATAGCGTTAGTTCATGCAGGACACGGACGTCTTGCACGCCTTGGCTGTAATGGGCTGTCAGTCAGCTGATGTTGAACATCTCACAGCTCACGCCTTAACAAAGAGGTTCCTTTAAATACGGTTTGGTATATTCACTAGGTCTCTGTTTGTCTTGCTGTCTGCTTCACTGCTGCTTAGCTGCCTCCTCCACCCCAGCCTGCACCTTTTGATCACAGTCTGGCATTTATATCTGCTAGTTCACACTGATATGTCAATGTATTGCTTATTGTTTGATTATCGTATCCCTATGTGGGTTTTGCTTAACATTCCCCGATGTAGCTTAGCATGAAAAACAACATTCAGGGAATAGCTGAGCCTTTGACGCCAAGTTCAACTGTATTCCATTTGTTGCAATAAATGGTTAAATCTACTTTGACGTGAGTGTTCCTCATTCTATGAACCAAAGTGGGGTCCGGGGACCCCCAGGGGTACTTGAGGCGGTTCCAGGGGGTCCCCAGCTAAATGATGGATAGGAACCAAATGGACCCTTATGGGTCTGTAACTCTGAGAGTGTACAAACGGAACCAAATGGACCCTTATGGGTCTGTAACTCTGAGTGTACAAATGGAACCAAATGGACCCTAACGGGTCCATTTGGTTCCATGTGTACACTCTCAGAGTTACATTAACATTGATTTTACAATATGAATTGGGGTCCCAGAGGTATAAATGCCATTAAATGGGGGTCCCTAGCCTAATTCATGTCAAACTGGGGGTCCTTGAAATTAAAATGGTTGAGAATCACTGCCAGAGAGCCGTAAAAACCTTCTCTTATGGGGGTCCCTGGCATATCTTTTCAAAAAGGGGTCCGCGGGCTAATAAGTGTCAATTTGGGGGTCCTTG
>NW_028155578.1:0-27752 GCF_963454915.1 Gymnoscopelus microlampas
ATTACGGAGGCTTCTCTCTTCATCAAGTTGTTTTCCAGTCTCTCTCTCTCTCCCTCCCTCTCTCCCCCCCCCTCTCTCTCTCTCTCCTCTCTCTCTTCTTTACTACTCTCAAAGAAATGAGAACAGATTCCTCCACATCACAACACCCATTCCATTACTCTCTCACACACATAACCAAAAAAAAAATCCCCTTTGTTCTTCTCAGCGCAAAACAAATTATTTCCCAGTTGCCTCAGAAGACAACTCTTCTAACTTGGCTTCAAAAAAGCCAAAAAGGATGGGCGGCGGGAGTGGGAGAGAGATAAAGGAAAGTAAAGAGAGAGAGAGAGAGAGAGAGAGAGAAAGAGACAGATGGGGGGCAGAGAGAGAGATAGAGAAAAGAGAGACACAGACAGGCAGACAGAGAGGGATGTACTGTAGACAGAGTGAGCTCTCCTTCCAGACCAAACCCTGTCCAACCTCCAATCTCAATATTCGCTGACCATCTCTCTCTCTCTCTCTCTCTCTCTCTCTCTCTCTCTCTCTCTCTCTCTCTCTCTCTCTCTCTCTCTCTCTCTCTCTCTCTCTCTCTCTCTCTCTCTCTCTCTCTCTCTCTCTTCTCTCTCTCTCTCTCTCTCTCTCTCTCTCTCCTGCAGGCTTCCAGGGCCTCGCCTTTGATATTTGTTTTCCCTTTTAAAGTCATTGATGTTATTAGTTTTTGAAACCCAGCTTAGAGGCTTATTGATAGGCTGTGCCGATGATGGAAATATAAATGGCCTTCGAGTGTCTGATGAGGAAAAGGAAGAACAACAAAGAGAGTCTGTCGCTCCGTGAAGGATCGAGACCTGCATTGTGCAAATAGAACTCTGGTCAGGTGAGGTGTTTAGGTTTGGGATGATGGTAGGGTTGCTGTATTTATATACAGTGTTTGTATATTATAGACAATCAATATATTCTGGGGGGAATATTAGCCAAAAATAGTGATTTGGTGTAGACAGAATAAAGTACAGAGACAACTCAGGTCCAGTGTACTAAGTCTAGAGAGTATAAAGGGATAGTTCACCCAAAAGATTACTTATTTTCTATCGATTATACACCCCATGAAGCCTTGAATTCATGGAGATTTTTTTGTTTTTTGTCGCATTCCTAAGCAATAATTTGATGACCAGCGGAGATGGAGACTCAATGGAGACTATTTGAGTCTCCTACCAGAGACCCCGCCGGTCATCAAATTAGTGGCTTAAATGCGACAAAAACAAAAAAAGCTTGATGGATTCAAGGCTCCATGGGGTGAGTAATCGATAGAAACAATGTCATTTTGGGGGTGAACTATCCCTTTAAGTGGCTAACAACCTGTATTATAGTATGCGTTTAAGAGAGTTTGAACTTGTTTGATTCCCAAGAATGAGGAACAAAATGTGTCCCTTCATCAGTTCAATAAGTATTAATGATGCAGTTTTCTACTGACGTATGATACGTCTGACTGTGGATCTATACAACATATTCAAAGAATTTGGAGGGATTCCTTTTTAAACGTCACTACATCACTTTGTGTAGCTCAGTAATCTTTCCACTTTACGTTAGACTGTATTTACATAGAGAATTTCATGTCATTTATTTGTGCTGTTATGGTTATTGTCTCCGCCAGGCCGAAAGGCATGGCGAGAGAGTATGTTTTACCCCCTGTCCGTCCGTCCGTCCGTCCGTCCGTCCGTCCGTCCGTGTGTGTGTGTGTGTGTGTCATTCTGTCTTGTCTGTGTACAGCTAATCTCTGGCACCGTTGGCTTGATCGCAGCGAAACTGTGCACACACAGTCCCTGGATGCCAAAGCCGAACCTCTGCTCCAAATTTTTCACATGGGCCTTTTATAGCGCCACCAGGAGGCCGATTTGTGCAAAACACATTTTTGAACAGTACTCCTACAAATTTTTGCCAAAAATCCCCCCAAATCGGTACACAGTAGCTCTATAGTCATTAAAAGAAACGGCTCATTTCAGATTTTTCATATTCCATCCTGATTGGCAAAAATTGTCTTTCAAAGTTTGCAGGAGAACTCTGTTTCAAACAAAATGCCTCAAATCATGAACACAGCATGCAATTTCCGTGAAATTTTGCACACACATTCCCATTAGGCCGAGGAAGAAATGCCATTTGAAACTGTTCAAATCAGCCTCATGGTGGCGCTGTAACAGGCCGATTCGTGTTTTTACCTATAACTGCGCCGATCAGTGTAAAACTTTGTATGCACACTCTCTAGAGGCCAAGGACAAACCTTTGCCCTGCATTTTTCACACTTGCCTTTTATAGCGCCACCAGGAGGCAGACTTATGTAAAAGACATTTTTTGATATTAAGCCTTCATATTTGATCCAAATTTCACGCAAATCGGTACACATGCTCTCTATAGTCATGTGATCAAGACGGATCTGTTTGATTTTTCATATGCCATCCTGATTGGCTAACATTGACATGTAATGTTTGCAGGAGTGGCCCGCTTTGAACAAAATGCCGCAAGTCATGAATGCAGCGTCCGATTACGGTGAAACTTTGAACGCACATTCACACTATGTTGAGGAACAAATGCCACCCTTTTAACATTGGCCTGTTATAGCGCCACCAGCAGGTCAAATTTAGCAAAACACATTTTTAGAACAAAATGCCACTGCATCATGCATGCAGTGTCCGATTGCCGTGCACGGCCTAGGAATAAATGGCATCCTTTTCACATTGGCCTATTCTAGCGCCACCAGGAGGCCATAATAACCTACCTGACCTGGCGGAGACTTGTGCTCCGAGGAGCACTTTTTCTAGTTGAAAATGTATTCACTAGCTCCCACTTGCCGCTTATCTTGAAAAATAGCTAAATCCTGTCTGCTTCACCCAAACATTTTAAGGGGTATAAATGCAATACAAATATATCACATATCAAATGGAAAAATGTACAGTTTTGTTAACTATACCCTTTGACAGTGGTAGTAAAAAGAACCAGCTCACTGCCATAAGATTCAGACATCTCTCTTTAACCAATAGTGGATGATACGCTATCACAAGTCAGCAACTACATTATAGCAAGCTAGAAGGCTGAACACAGATTGAGGGATGGCTAGCAACTAACATCACATTTGTGCACACCTCCAGCAGGCCTTGGAAGACACTCCACCCCAAATGTTTCATATCCCTACTTTATGTTTTGTCCATAGTTAAAAATAACGCATTTATGCATCACATAGGATAGCTTGTGAGCGGTAATAAGCTGCAGTAACTATGAACGGCCAGCATGTCCAATGCGCTTCACTGCTCCCTCTCGGTTCTGGGGACCCCCCGGATTCCTTGGATCATGATGCAACTCCTAATATAGGCAACGCCCATTCCCGCCATTTAGTATTTTCTTCAAAAACACACCTTTTCATTCAGATTTTGGTTGGTCGTATTTGTCTTACAATTGCTGTATGGCACATGATGAATCAGTCTCTCTCTATATATATATATATATTCTCTCTCTCTCTCTCTCTCTCTCTCTCTCTCTCTCTCTCTCTCTCTCTCTCTCTCTCTCTCTCTCTCTCTCTCTCTCTCTCTCTCTCTCTCTCTCTCTCTCTCTCTCTCTCTCTAACTATCTATCTATCTATCTATCTGGCTCGTATCTACAGTACTAGAGCTATATATACAATGTCTACAATTCACAAAATTGGAGGTGATGGAGGCGGGGAGGGGGGTATGTCTTTGTGTCAGAGCTCACATTCACATCAACCTTTACCATCCCCCACATAATAAGCCTGCATGTCTTCTTTTTTTTGTGTTCATATATATATATATATTTGGTGCGTTTATGGAAAAACACTGATTTGCTGTGAAAACACAGATTTTGTGTGAAGGACTTTAATCAGGCAGGCAGAGAATGGATGAGAGCGTCACGGCTTTCATGTGTCGCTCTGCTCTGTGTTTCTGGGGGCGTTGGCCCCTCTGATGTGCCACAGCCAAAATTGGCAGCCTATCAGTCACAACCCTGTAACACAATGTACAGCATTTCTAAACAGCAAGAGAGAGAGAGAGAGAGAGAGAGAGAGAGAGAGAGAGAGAGAGAAAGAGATGTGACAGAATGGAGAGATATGGAAAGAGAGGGAGAGAGAAAGAGGGGGGAGAGAGAGAGAGAGAGAGAGAGAGAGAGAGAGAGAGAGAGAGAGAGAGAGAGAGAGAGAGAGAGAGAGAGAGAGAAAGAGATGTGACAGAATGGAGAGATATGGAAAGAGAGGAGAGAGAAAGAGGGAGAGAGAGAGAGAGAGAGGAGAGGGAGAGAGAAAGAGGGGGAGAGAGAAAAAGAGAGGGTGGGAGAGAAAGAGAGCGAGGGGGAGCGGTAGTGGTAGAGAGAGAAAATGAGAGAGATGGATGGAGGGAGGGAGGGAGGGAGGGAGGGGGTGAGAAAGGTAGAGAGAGAGAAAGAGAGGGAGGGAGGGAGGAAGAGAGAGAAAGAGGGGGAGGGCGATGGAGAAAGAGAGGGGGTGAGAAGAGAGAGAGAGAGAGAGAGAGAGAGAGAGAGGGGGGGGAGAGAGAGAGTGGGGAGCGAGGGAGAGAGAGCGAGAGAAAGAGAGAGATGGAGAGAGAGAGAGAGAGAGAGAGAGAGAGAGAGAGAGAATTACCATGTTAGATGCCTGTAGTGTGTTTGCTACACAAGTGGGTAAAAACAGGCCGTTATTCCATATAGAAATCAAACAGAGACCCAGAGCCATGTTGTCACGTTAGGTTGCAGCGGGTCAAATCTGTAATCTCGCCGCCGCAGGAACATCAGAGCCGGGTCTTTAAGCGATACCAAATCCTGTCTTTAGTAGCTGAGCTGCAGGAGCAACGTTCCTGTAAGTTGCCGACATTATCGTCGCTGGTGGAACGGAAACCTTGTATGTCCAAAAAACGTTACTTTTCAGGAAATGTGGGGAAGAAAAAAGAAGCTGTGTTCCCCGAATAATCCTATCTAGTTCTTATTTTGGTCGTAGTAGACTAAATCACGTTCACTTTCACCATATTTCAAAAAGTAGCGGAAATAATAGCCGATCTGCAAGCTCACAACGCGCCGTGAGCTTGCAGATCGGTCGTTTCACTATGTAGATATCGGTCGTTTCCAATATGTAGATATTATGTAGATAATTTGCTATTTCTTTTTTCTTTTTTCTTGTTTGATCTCCTTTACCCCCTTGGCCCCTCTTCTTCTTCCCTTTCTTGGAAATAATGATACGATGGGTATTATGCACGAAAACAAATTTCACCCACTTCTTTACTTCTGTAAACCTGTGATGTGACAATAAAGATGATTCTGATTCTGATTCAATTTACAAAAAAAAACACAAAAAGTTGAAATACAGGATACAAGGTTTCTGCCTGACAGCGACTATACACTGTATCTATCTGGGTGGTGGTGGAGGTTGTGGTGGGGTTGTGTGTGTGTGGGGGGGGGGGGGGGGTTGTTCAAGCTTTCCTAGAGAACAAATGAGAACAAAGGCAGCGCTGCCTCCCCGTTGGTAATCAGGCCTATTGATTAGTGTTGCTGTGTGGGCCTGTGTGAGTGTGTGTGTGCGTGTGTGTGTGTGTGTGTGTGTGTGTGTGTGTGTGTGTGTGGAGGCCTGGGAGCGCAGTGGTCTGCGGTGGTGCATATGCACTGGGGCATTAGCGGCGCTTATTCTCCAGGCTTTGCGGGACAATGCAAGCTTCTGAGCGAGGTGATTAAAAAGGCCTTGGCTATTGAGCTCCTCCGATCAATGGCCTCTCCTGTGCTATATATACGGGACAGAGCCCGGAGGCCATATACCTCCTAAACAACACCATGGCCAGCCAGCCCAGCGCCAATGGCTTGGAAGAAGTACTCTGATTTATTTTTTAAATCTTTTATTTTACTTAAAGCAATACAAGGCAGGTCCAAAAATAACGATTTTTAGCAACCTCTGCTGGTCACTACCGTCATTGCAATAATTTAGCGCAGTCCTGCATTACCCAGAATTCCATTTGTTTTCACCGGAAGACGGAAGCGTTTCAAAAAGTGTTCTTTTAATTGTTTTATATTATCTGAGGATCGTTTCTCTTAGCCAGTGGAGCTTTAGTTACCGTGAGCTGTGTTTTCTTTTGCTGTTGTTTTTCCATCTTCAAATCCTATAATGTCTGACGTCATTTTCGCGGGAAGGATGGCCTGCCACCGTTTCAATAGAAAATAGTTTATAAAAGGCTTTCGGGTGTGAAATTCATGGAGTGGGTGTTGTGAAACATTTGCCACTCACAAAAGATATACAATTTAACTTCAGTTTTTTTGTAAAAGTTACCTAGTTTAACTTTAAGCCTCAGCATCCTCATTGTGGAGAAAACATTCGCGGAAAAATAGCAGATCGATAATCGATTGATACTCGGCAAGCTTACAACGTGTCACAGCGCGACGCGTTGTAAGCTTGCCGATCGGCTATTTTCAGCAAAAGCTTTCCCCACAATGACAGTAAACAGGAAAGACACTGCATAGAGCTCTGAGGGGGCTAAACCATATGGGCTTTAAGTGGTTAAGTAAAACTATAGTACCACAATGTAAAGAAATACTCTGTTACAAGTAAAAGGCTTTGCTTGAGTAAAGTATTGGCATAAAAAAATGCAGTCACTCTGGATGAGAGCGTCTGCCAAATGCCTAAATTGTATACATTATATAGAGTACATTGCGAAAGTAAAGTTTTCAAAATGTGTCAAAGTAGAAAAAAATCAAAAATCAAATTAGACAAGCTCATGCTTGTCTAATGAGCTTGAACTTGTAGATTGGCTATTTTCAAAAGTATAAAATAGGGCTTAATGCATGTTTGTATTAATAATCAAAATCTGCACTTGAGTAAATATATTCAGTTACTTTCCACCACTGGCGAAGGCACACACGCACGCACGCGCGCACTCTCTCACACACACACACACACACACACACACACACACACACACACACACACCCCCCCCCCCCCCCCCCCAGAGTCTCTATCCAAACCCCGGCTTGGTTAAGTGTCAGGGGCCAAACGTGTGGAAAAGGGTGGAAAGGGGCGGGGGGTCAAATCCTCGCCACATCCCTGCCCAATGCACACCCCCAACCCATCCCCATCCACGCCACCGTGTGAAGGGGACGTGCCATTTTCGGGCCCCCTCGCGCCGGCCAATTAAACGCATCTAATACTGCGGTGGGGCGGGGGGGGTGCAGAGGGAGGGTCTTTTCATTGAAGTGGATAAGGTTAATGAGTTATTTGTATGGCTGACGTATTGGGACGCTTTTAAAAGGTTAGGCGCGTCTCCCCGGCTGCCCTTTGGACGGAGGGGCCTGGAGGGAGACGGAGAGATGAGGGCCGAGCGTTTCACGCTCGCCCAAGCACCGGTAATGAGGGGTCGCCGTTCACACCGCCAGGGGTCCGCCAGGGGTCCTTGAGGGACCTGGCACCCCCCCCCCCCGCCTCCCACTTACTACGCTCACAAGTAGGGCTGGGTCATATTATGGACAATATCACATATCACGATATTTTGACCCCAATACCTTGATATCGATGCCGTGACGATAACATTGTATTGTGACGACAATTTTCTTTTGAATTCGTCAAAAAGCTCCCAATACGTTGCATTATAGATCGGACAGTTTCACACATTAAAATAAGGTGATTAAAGCCAATAAAAGACAACACTTATCACGATATCCAAAAATCCCTATATCTCGTCTCAGATATATATCGCCCAGCCCTAATCTCAAGCCATGGCAACCACAGACACTGCATTACTGAGATTTCCTCCAAAAATAAACAGGCCCGGGTGTGAGAGAGGAACACGGCATGCTGGTCCAATTCTCCTTATCTACCGCCCCACCCCCCCCCCCCCTAAACCAACCCCCATCCCACATGTCTCCCTCCTGCCCACTCTTTTTGATTGATTGAAGTTTTATTGACAAAAATGTATATCGTTGCCGTCGTGCTGAAACCTTGCATCTTCCAAAACGGTTACTTTTAACCCATTAAGACCTGGAACTGTGTCATTTTTAGATTTGAGCTAAAAAGCATTATTTTACACTTTGGGCTATTCAAAAATAGCAGATCTGCAAGCTCATAGCGCGGCACCGAGTGCCGCGCTACGAGCTTGTATATCTGCTATTTTTGAAAAATCGTGAAAATGTGTGCAAATCTTTGAATATAAATACTTTTAAAGCGAACATTTGTAACTCAAATCTTTGCTTCTGGGGGGGTCCCTGGAACAAAATATTTTGATGGGGGTCTGCGGCCAAATACATATAATTTTGACTTGACATGAAAAAGATTGAGCCCCACTGATATAGAAACATACGTTTTTTCAGAAAACTGTTGAGATTTAGGAGACATGTAGAATCAATGGGTTAAAAAAAGAATCTGCGTGGATCCGATGTAGCGACAAGCTCTGGTTAATACTTTTCATTGGTTCAACATTTATAAAACCCACAGACAGACGTAGCCACTTGAATCTCTCAAAAGCAGCGAGAGAGTACAGAAAAATACGGGCAGAAACCTCTTATCTTGTGTTTTTTCCCGCAAATCAACGCCCTAAACTTGATCATGCTACAGCGCCACACAGAAGTGTCAAAAGCAGCAGATCCACAAGCTCGCTCGTGCGTTTTGAGCTTGTAGATCTGCTACTTTTGCTATTTTGGAATTTGAATCCTGAAAAGTAGTAGTTACGGAGATGTGAGGTTTCCACCCGACAGAGACGATATTAACCCATTAAGACCGGGAAAGCATCTGTCATTTTAGATTTGAACCACTTTAACCATTATCTTATACTTGGGCTATTCAAAAATAGCAGATCTACAAGCTCATAATGCGGCACCGAGTGCCGTGCTACGAGCTTGTAGATGTGCTTAAAGCGAACATTTTTAACTCAAATCTTTGCTTCTGGGGATTCTACAAATGTCTTCTAGATCCTAACAGTTTTTTGGGGGGAAAAAAAGACACATTTTGCTATAATATCAGTGATTCTCAAACTTTGTTCATGTCAAGGACCACCCAAAATGATATGTATTTGTCCGCAAACCACCCCATCTCAAAATGTTTTGTTCTAGGGACCCCCAGAAGCAAAGATATTAGTTAAAAATTAGATATAAAGATTTGCACACATTTTCACGTTTTTTTGGTTTTTAAATAGCCAAAATGAATCATAAAATGACACAGATGCGTTCCCGGTCTAAATGGGTTAATAGAATTTCAACGTAGTAGACAAGTCTCTCTCTCTCTCTATCTCTCTCTCTCTCTCTCTCTCTCTCTCTCTCTCTCTCTCTCTCTCTCTCCTGATAAGAGTTCTGCACTCAGCTCACTCCTCGCCGCTGTTGTCAGAACATCCTCTCCGCTCATATTTTTCAATAAGTGCAGAATCCCATTTCCTTTCTTCTTTTTTTTGCAGTATCCTCCTCAGAGAGACTCATTTCATGATCAAATTTTCATTTCCAGGAGAATTCTCATCATCTCCTCATCGTCAGATCTCTGCCAACATCTTCATCAACCCCTCAATTAATCAGGCTAACGAAAACAGCAGATATTCTTTTTTGCTGACACACAATTACTCATGAAAAAGGATGGTCAGAGCAGTGGTGGAAAAAGTACTAAAATATTTGACTTACGTATTTACTTGCATAAAAGTACAAGTATTGGAATCAAAAAAGTACTCATTGTGCAGAATGTCCCATTTCACAAGTTCAAAATGTATAAAAAATCTTTTGTAAATAGTAAATAATTGTGAGCTGCTATTTTCAAATGGCCGAAATGTATATAGGGCCTAAGTGGTTCATGCACGTTTTGTCATAATAATCTAAATCTGCAAAGTAACTAAAGCTGTCAAATAATTGTAGTTGAATAAAAGTGCAAAATTTGCCTCTGAGATGTAGTGGAGTAGAAGTAAAAGTATTGACAATTGGAAATACTCCAGTAAAGTAAAAATTCCTCAAAAGTGTACCCAAGTACAGTACTTGAGTAAATGTACTTCGTTACTTTACACCACTGGGTCAGAGTCAGAGCTCTGTCACTGTGGCATGAGTGACGGGGCCAATATGAAGGAAAACAGCGCCAGGGAGCCCAAAGCACACGGCACACCAACAAACAAACATTAGTCTGCTGCTTTTACAACCAGTCAACATCAACCCTTATAACAGCGGGACAGGAGGGGAGGGGGGTCGTTCCATCACTAAACCACTTAAACCCTACGTAGGCCTACTTCGTTGACCCCAACGAAGGGTCTTAATACTAGGCCCCTGCTTTTTACCGTCTACACCAAATCTCTTGGCCGGAAATAGGCGATCTGCACGTCGCAACACAGCGTGTCTACGCTTGTACAGATCTGCTATTTTTGCTGAATGTTCCACCCAGAACAGGGACGCTAGGGTCCCTGTGGTTAACCACTTAAGCCCTGTAGTACGAGCTTGTAGATAGGCTATTTCTTTTTTTAATATTGTATATTTTGGTGAAAAATCCACCTACTGTATAGTGACATGCCCAAAATAGGGACGCCATGGGTTGAAAGTGGTTAACACAGCGATATCGATTTGATCATTATTTCACAAGCCCGATCATCTCCAAATACTCTCCAGCACAGAAAGGCCTGCATCCACAGCAGCTCGGCGACCTGTCAGGTGTGCGGTGCGGTGCGGTGCGGTGCGGTGCGGTGCGGTGCGGTGGGCCAACGGACGGACAGGCAGCACCATGCTGCTTAAGAGTATTGGACAAATACAAACAAACAGACAGCGGTCACTGTGACTCAGTGCTCTAATGAACCAGCATATTGACTGGCTGGATCTCCCTCTCCCTCTCCCTCTCTCTCTCTCTCTCTCTCTCTCTCTCTCTCTCTCTCTCTCTCTCCCTCTCTGTTCCCCTCCCTTGCTCCCTCTCTCTCCCTCTCTCTCTCTGTGTTCCCCTCCCTTGCTCTCTCTCTCTCTCTCTCTCTCTCTCTCTCTCTCTCTCTCTCTCTCTCTCTCCCTCTCTCTCTCTATGTTCCCTTCCCTTGCTCCCTCTCTCCCTCTCCCCCTCTCTCTCTCTTTCTTTCTCTCTCTCTCTCTCTCTCTTTCTTTCTCTCTCTCTCTCTCTCTCTCTGTTCCCCTCCCTTGCTCCCTCTCTCTCTCTCTCTCTCTCCCTCTCCCCCTTGCTCCCTCTCTCTCTCTCCGGTGTCTCTCTCTTTGCAGCTCTTATCTCCCTCCTGCCCCCTCTTCCCTTCTTTCTCTCTCGGCTCTCTCTCTCTTTCTCTCCTTCTCTCCGTCTGCTGTTTGTGTGTGGATCCCAGCTGCCACTCGGAATACCAATTACTGTGGGCTCCGGAGTGGGGGGAGGAGCGAGGGAGGGAGAGAAAGGGAGAAGGAGAAAGGGAGAGAGAGAGAGAGAGGTATATAGGGAGAGAAAGGGGAGGGAGGACGACAAGGCAGAAAAGGGAGATGGAGAGAGAAAGAGAGAAGCCGTGTGAAGAGGGAGGCGAGGTGGGGGTGGTGGAGGAGGACCAGAGGTGTGGAGGCAGGGCAGGAGAACAAGGAGAACATGACTCCATGCTGGAGCTGATGTTGTGACATCCTGCAGCTGATGCAGAATCAAAGGGGAACTATTTGTGTGGCATAGCAGCAGCAGCAGAGGGGCCGGTCTTAAGGGTAGCGCACGTTTTTTAACCCATTGGAGACCGGGGAATGCATCTTTTAAGATCTCTCTGGGCTATTCAAAAATAGCAGATCTATACAAGCTCCGAGTGCCGCGCTATGAGCTTGTATAGATCTGCTATTTTTGAAAAATCGTGAAAAATGTGTGCAAATCTTTGAATGTATGTATTTTTAAAGCAAACATTTGTAACTCAAATCTATGCTTCTGGTGGGATTCAACAAATGTCTTCTAAATCCTAACAGTTTTTTGAAAAAAACGTATGTTGCTATAATCAGTGGTATACAAAAAGTATATGTATTTGGCCGCGGACCGCCATCTAAAAATATGTTGTTCCAGGGACCCCCCAGAGGCAAAGGTTTGAGTACAAATGTTTGCTTTAAAAATATATATATATTCAAAGATTTGCACACATTTTCCACGATTAAAAAATAAATTGCAGATCTACACTTGTATATATGCTATTTTTTTAATAGCCAAATAAATCTTAAAATGACACCGATGCGTTCCCGGTCTTAATGGGTTAAGGGTACCACATGGTACAGTATAGCGGGCGGGGTGGGGGTGGGGGGTTCTCCTGGGACGTAGCTTAAGCGTTCCTGTCATAACATAGTTTGGTGTTTGGTTCAAAGCAGAGCCAGACCGATATACTGGATCAGTTTGGGGCGATACACTTTTTTTGACAATCATGAGGCCCGCCCGATGTGTTCTGATTTTAACCACTTACGACCTGGTGGCATGTCGTTATAGGTGCTTTTTTAAGTTAAATGTTAAGGGGGAAATTGGTTAACTAGGGCTTAAGTGGTTAATTGAAAATGTTATTTGTGCTTATTATTATTTTCATTGCGTCGGCTATATAAGTAAAACTTTCTCAAACAGAGACTTTAATCAAATCTTAAGTTTTTCTAATTTACTTGACGAAATATGGGTCAAAACATCAGGTCCAGGACTCTCCTCAGCGTCGGACATACATACATCTGGCATCGGCCGTGCTCTAGTTAAAAGAGGCTTATGGACCGAAGAAGAAGAAGAAGAAGAAGACTTGTTCTCTTGGCTTCCGACGACACTCTCCCTTCGCCCGTTCTTCTCCCCCCCCCCTTCCTCTTCCTCTCCTTCCAACCACCGTAACAATCCTCATGACAACCTTAATGAGCGCGCTCACATTCTGCGCGATACCACTAATTTGAGAAATTTCCAGCACAAAGACATAATTAGACAAACTAATTAGATGAAGACGTCGCTGCACAGAGATCCTCCGCAGTTCAACTCGTCCGCCTACCTGCCCAAGACCGAAATAGGCAGCCGCAGCCGTCAAGCTCCGTCTATGCTAATTCTCCCCTCAGTCGTGTGAGATGTTTGTGAGATGGTGCATATTGTCGCTGTCGGCCGCAAACCTCGTATCTCCGTATGCATTGTTTTTGTAATGTTTTTTTCATAAGTCAATGCCCCGAACTCGTCGTAAGACAGCGTTGAGCGAAAGTGTGGAAATCTGCCGATCTACAAGCTCACGGCGCGTCGCATCGCGACCACTCAATGCCCTGTTGACTTTGTCGAACAACAAATTGCTGAAACTCCCTGTTCTATAAGCTTGTACATCTGCTTTTTTTTTTACCACTTAAACCATGTACTTAGTGGACCTTATTCTTATGGGCTACACTAAATATATTTGCCAAAAATAGCTTGTACAGTAGATCTACTATCTTAACAATTGTGGAAGAATTTTGTACTTGTATGTTTTCGATACTGTATGTTTTCTACATACAGTAGAAACATACAAGGTTTTTCCGCCTGACAGCGACAATATGAAAGAATAACATTATCTCCCTCTAGGCGTCTCTCTCGCGCCGCCTCGGCAGCCGCTGCTGCTGCTGTGGTGACACACTGGACTCCAAGCGGGGTCTTAACCGCCAGGCAGCCACCAAGCCTGTCTAACCTATATATAACCAACCACCATGGCCTGCATGGAAGACTTGCTTGTCGACACCGACCAGCCGTTTGCACGGAACAACCTGAATGAGCGCCGCGCGGGCCCTGAAACCCTGGCGGGAAAAAAAAACTAAACAGCAAACGAGAGGAACAGAGAGGCACTCAATGCTGTCATGAACACTTAAAGCCTGCCTGAGTTATACTTTGTTGTGTGTGTGTGTGTGTGTGTGTGTGGGGGGGGGGGTGCGTGGCATAAATAGGCAATCTACAGGGTTGTGAGCTTATAACTCTGATATTTAAAATAAAAAAATATGACTTTTTGATGTTTTTGAAACATTGCAACAACACACATCTTGTATGAAGGTCCCTGGCCTTTTTTTAATCTTGTAAAATAATAATAAGATCACGGTAAGAAACGAGATAAGAGATATTTTTACACACGACCCATAAACATAGGCCCCGCGACCCAAAAATGGGTCCCGACCCAGTGTTTGAGAACCACAGGTGTAAGCGTATACGACGTGTTCTCCAGGAGGAATGGAGGCCGTTCTATAATGACGACTATGTGAGGAGGAGAGTGCTTGGCGAGGAGGTGGAGAGCCGAGGGAGGTACAGTAGAAAAGATAATTGATTTTAAAAAGCTCTGGGAAAACCCGCCGGTCTCTGGAGAGAGCTGCAAACCTTCTCCGTTTGACACCGAGAATAATGGAATTAATTCTTAGTTCACGTTTAAGTACATTTAATAAAACGAAAAAAAATAAAAAAGGGAGACTTGAATTAACAGTTGGTGAAATCCCCAGGGAGAAAGCCAAAGTGTTGGATCTGTTCAGCGTTGTTTCCCTCTATTCTCTCTTTTTGCCCTCCAAATCTGCAGGAATGTTGCTGCGGCGTGCTTGGCTACGTAACGATAATCTACATAACAAACACGTTGCTCAACTCGCCTCACTGTACGTAGTGAGAGATAAACAAAGATTAATTATTTCTCTGCAGTGAAATGCAGACTGACTCGCATAAATAAAACCGTGATTCACATTCTCCGCATGTACAAATAGCACAAATCGGTGCACACACTGTTTCTCACCCTCCTTTGGCTTATTAGTGTGCGTGCGTGTGCGTGTGCGTGTGCGTGTGTGTGTGTGTGTGTGTGTGTGTGTGTGTGTGTGCATCTGCGTGCTTGTAATGCTATACTTTTGAGGGCCAAATGTTCCCACAAGTATAGTAGAATTTGATTAATAGACAGTTTCAGATTTTCTTTTGTTTTATGGTTAAAAAAAAGTATTTGGGGAGTTCAGGCTGGGTTTAGGATTAGGATTCGGTATTTAGGATTTAGTTTAGGGGTTTGGGTTAGATTCATTCCTGATTTATAATTCACGCTGGCGTATTGTGGTATTCATAAAATTGCCATCCTGAAAAATTGATGTCCTCAGAAGTATAGTAATCCAAATGTGCGCGTGTGCGCGCACATGTGTGTGTGCTTGTGTGCGTGCGTGTGTGCGTGTGTGTGCGTGTGCGTGTGTGCGTGTGTGTATGTGTGTGTGTGTGTGTGTGTGTGTGTGTGTGTGTGGTGTGTGTGTTCCTAACATAGGCCACACATTTGGGGACCAAATGAAAGCGGTTCATTGGGGACAGCGTGTCAAACTGAGGACAACATTGGTGTCCCAATTAGATGTGACTTCATAAGGTTAGCTCGGTGTGTGTGTGTGTGTGTGTGTGTGTGTGTGTGTGTGTGTGTGTGTGTGTGTGTGTGTGTGTGTGTGTGTGTGCTGGGGGGGGGGGGTGGGGGGGGGGGGGGGTGGCAGAGATGTAAATCAATGCAATACTGAAAGTCTGATGTCAAAGCCACGCCTCCTAGGTCATAAAGACATTCACCCATTCAATTCCCGTCCAATTACATGTTTACGGTGTGGATCTGCGCTGATCCTAGCCGTCTATAAGAGGGTTGGTCTGTGTGTCTGTGTGTCTGGGTCTCTGGAGCTAATCTTGCAAACTGCTGGACTGATGACTGATGTCACGGTAAGTCTGAGTCGATCCACACGTCTTTTTAAATCACTTATAAGAACTGCGTTCCAAAAAATGAAATGAAAAATCTCCTAGCATTTTGTCAGGGAGGTGGCTGTAGCTCTATTGTTTATGATATTTAGTTACATTTGATACAATATGTGATCTGTGCGTGCAAAGTGCAACGTTTTCATCATCCATCTTTGTGCAATGGTCCCAAACAGAGCTACAATATTGTGACAACTGCCAACTTAGGCTATAATCTAGTACTATAAGTTCAAAGATCAACGATAGCCTCTCAAACCCAGAAACATAGCTTACGACACGTAATGTGCATCGCCTACTCAAAAACAAAAACAAAAACAAACAATACAAGCTCAACGCACCACGTCATGGCGTGTCGACAGCTTATGGATCTGTTCTTTTGGGCACATAAACAATGAGGCGCGACAGAGTATACAAATACTAAGCATTTTGGTAACCAAATAAGCCTGTAGCCTTAGCCTGTAACATTACGTGGTCAACTTAGACATGTAACTTGCGTGTAGCTTACGTCAATGCAGTGAACATTAGAGTAGCGGTGAACGAGACAGCAGCGCAACATGGAACACCCGACGTACTCTCACGGATGATCCGATCATCTTATCAAAATATTAAGCAAATGCCAAGTTAACTAAAGTTAGACAGCTGATGCTGAGCTAAAAGAAAAAATGTATAATTAAACGTTATGATGAAAGAGCCCACACACAGCAGCTGTTGTGCTCGCCATGTTGAATACAAGAACGCTCGCCCCGGATAAATTCCGGCGACCTCGGAATGGTCACTAGAGGTATTCCCAAAACGTGTAAGAAAAGGAAAGGACAATGATGTCCGACTCGGTCATGTCATTCATTAATGTGTCAAATACATCATTAAATAAAGTTCAAATTGTTCACAAGTCTTTGAGGGGCGAGACTGAGTCGAGTCTCAAGTCGCATGTATGGCATGTAGGCCTATGGCATGTATGGCATGTATGGCAACTCGAGTGCGGCTCGAGTCCGAGTCTTAAACTCAAGTCCCCACCTCTGGTATGACGGAGGACAATTGCACGAACATTGAACATATCTGCGATACGATAATTGCGGGGTCTTTTCCCGTCCCATCCCTATTGTGGACTAAGTGATCTGAATTTGTTGAAATAGTGTTTGCTGCATACAGTCAGGCAGACAGCATCCTTTTCACAGGTTGATGAGGTTGAGAACTGAATAGTGTTCTGATGTTGATTTCATAATGACAACTGGATACTGCAGTTGGATTTAATTAAAGGGTTCTATCTACAGTTTACGACAGATGGCATGGGAAAAAAACACATTAAAAAACAAGTAATCAACTAACAAAGTCTTCGGTACTCTCTGTAACCAAATGTTTGCAAAAAAACAACGTACGTGCGCGTGTGTGTGCGTGTGTGTGTAGTGCGTGCATGGGCGCGTGCGTGCATGCGCGTGTGTGTGTGTGTGTGTGTGTGTGTGTGTGTGTGTGTGTGTGTGTGTGTGTGTGTGTGTGTGTGTGTGTGTGTGTGTGTGTGTACCTGTGCACCAAACCTGTGTACCTGTTTTAAGAGTAGCCAATTATTCATAACCCTTTTTCTCCCAACTTGGTTGTTGTTATGCCAATTAATTCCTCCCACTGCTGTTCTACACTACCAGCTGGCTCACCTGCCAGTGAGGAGCCTCAACCGGGAGGACGTAGCAGCTCCGTCCTCCTCCCGTTCAACATTCCAAATGGACCCTTACAGGTCTGTAAATCTGAGAGTGTACATTACGGGTCCATTTGGTTCCGTATGAACAGAACACTCTCAGAGTTACGGGGGTCCTTGAAAGTAAAACATTTGAGAACCTGGTAACCTGGAACCGGTATAGACGCTCGGCAAGCCGGATGCACTGCGGTGCATTCTAACCCCCTAGAACAGTGGTTTTCAACCCTTTTCATGCCAAGGACCCCTAAATTGATATACATTTGGCCGCGGACCCCCATCTGAAAATATTTTGTGCCAGGGACCCCAAGAAGCAAAGATTTGAGTTAAAATGTTTGCTTTAAAAATATATATTTTCAAAGATATGGATTTTAAAGATTTAAAAAAAGAAAATAGCAGATCTACAAGCTTGTAGATCTGCTATTTTTGAATAGCCAAAGCTAAAGAAACACATTAAAGTACACTAAAGTTGAACTCCATGTATTGGAGAAGTGGCAACTGATGCCAATTTGCTTCGCAAACGGAAGCTCCGTCCATTCACTCACATAGAATGGAGGTTGAATATTTAATTTTGCACATGTGCGTCCATACCCGGCGTATATACTTCCCATCCCGGCGCGTTGTGAGCAGCTTGTAGATTAGCCATTTTCACCCAGTGACACCCATCATAAGAGCAGAGTATAAATGAAGTGCGCCTCGTACGCGTGCACAGCGGCACAACCTGGTAATCATACCATCTAAATTGCCAAGCAGATCAATCGATAGGAACACTTTAATGTTGCACCGAATTCCATTGCACAGTAGACATGGTGCTGGCTTCCCTCGACAAATACTTTACCTCACTGGGATTAGACCTGCATAAATAACCATAAGGAACTCCAAAAGTCCCAATCTGTGAGCGCACACATATACACATTACACACACGCACGCACACACACACACACACATGCACACTCACAGGCACGTGCACAGACACACACTCACGTGGGTATTGTGTGTGTGGACATCAACATTTTAGGACAGCAATTTTCTAAATGCCATTTTTGCAATTTTCTAAAACAACCATTTCTCTTGTGAGCACCAGGAACATTGTCCTCACAATGGCCATACTTGTGGGGGACAATTTGGCCCCCAGAAGTATATTAATACAGTGTACACACACACACACACACACACACACACACACACCTCAGAGACATGTCTCAGAGGAACAAGGGCATGTGGCGGAACGTCATTTGAATATAAAAGGAAAATGGCCGCGCTGTGTGGAAGCTCGCAGAGTATTTAGCCCACAGACTCAGTACCGATCCGTCTGCGGTGGAAATACTCGCACAGGAAAGACCCCCGTCGAGAGAAGAACCACCGCGGCTCCAATTCAGGGAAGCAACTTTTTTTTTTTAAAGGGAAGAGCCTTTGAAGATTAATGTACGCCATCGACAAGTGACAAACAATTATTTCCATCGCTCGTGTAACACGCTCAGCAAAACCCCCCAGAGACTATTCAAGATATATTCAAAACCAGGTATCCCACAGCACAAAAATAGCCCCCCATTATCCCATCACATCTCCAAGGGTTTATACGACTGAATAATCAATTCTTTTTCGTTTGTGCCACTGGCTGCTACACAATGAAATCCTAAGTGTTAATGTATCCCTTTGAAACGCTGGGAGTGTACAAAATGTAGCATTTTGTACACTCTCAGAGTTGAAAGGATCGTTCGACTTGGTTCTACGTTAATGTTTTAACTGTCGTGGGGGCTGTGATGTATGCATGCGGGTTGTCGTTCTGACGCTGCGGTGCTGAATGATGACTTAGGGAAACGGTTGTGGAAGGGGAGCACGGAGCTAGGGAGAGTTAAATAAATATCTCTCCTCTCGCTCATGACAGTGCGTTTGCTACGTCCCGGAATGTTGCTGTCGCGGCGGGATCTAAATAAACGCCTCGTACGCATTCCGGTCCTTCATGTCTCCCTCCAGCTGCAATCAGCCGCTCGCTTTTACGACAGCCGAGACTGGGTCACCCTAGTAATGTAAAACACTGTGTGCACGTGTGTGTGCGGTACATGTCTGAGTGTGTGTGTGTGTGTGTGTGTGTGTGTGTATAAATTTGTGTGAGTGTATACTGTACCTGTGTGTGCACGCATCATCACAGATGTTAGTGATTGTATGTGCGCATGTGCACGACAGGAAAGGAACTCATAGTCAGAGCTGCAGGGAAACACAGCACAAATGACTCTACCAATACACATGTGTGCACCGTGCACAGCGCACGCACGCGCGCGCACACACACACACACACACACACACACACGCGCGCGCACACATGGTTACATTTTCAAATAAGCAATCAGTCACGTAACAATTCTTTCCCTGATTTCCCTGTTCCTTCTGTTGCCACAAATGAAAAATAAAATCCTGACATTTGTACTGCTTCAGTTTATTTACTATGAACATATGGAGGAAGTTTCCAGGTGGGTGTGTCAGTGCACACCTGCATCTCAGTCAGCGAGCGAGATGGTCAGCCTATATGTGGTGGAAGTATTGGCATTATTTTGACAGGGGTAAGAACACCACAGTGAGATGCAAACTGTGCCTGGGTGACAAGTGTCTGTCAGCTTCAAAGAGCTCCACTTGAAATTTGAAAAAGCATCTCCAAGCCAAGCACAACTCTGTGGCAGCGCCAGTACGTTCTTGATTTTATGTTTAGCCTAAAGGTTATTAGTCTTCAGAGTAAACTGTTATGGGCTGTAGACTAGGCTCTGCAAAGACGGTCAAAACATTCAAAGGTAGACATTCTGTACAGTAGCCTATGTATAGTAGGCTTAGGCTACGACCCCTCTGGACAATATAACCAACTTGCCCAAGGAATGTTCCGGTACACGGCAAAAACAAGCTACTTGTCCTACAGTGGTCCTACAGTAACTGTGGCTTCCATAGTGTCCTACTGTGGAGACAAGAATCCCTGGCTGTGAATGATTATAATTATTATCCTGTGTAATAACACACGTCATCAATACCCCCCCCCCCCCACACACACACACACACACAGTCACGCACACACACAGTCACACACACACACACACACACACACACAACCCACACATACACACACACACACGCGCACGCACACACACACACACACACACACACACACACACACACACACACACACACACACACACACACACACACACACACACACACACACACACACACACACACACACACACACACACACACACACACACACACACACACACTCTTCATCTCTGCAATTCAATCCTCACTTCTCCCTGTTCAACAAAACATTTCGAAAACATTTCTCATTTCAAATGTCCTTCAAGACGTTTCTCTCTGTCTTACGGTGGTAAACCGAGAGCAAAGCCTTCATAATTCATAATTAAATAGCAGATATACAAGCTCACAACGCGCTGCATCCACATGGCGTTGCGAGCTTATAGATCTGCTATTTACGCCGCGAGACACCGTCACACCACGGAGCACAAATTGGGCAAAAAGCTCTACTCATCAGCAGACAGTATCTGGCACAGAGACTAATGTGTCTGCTCCAGCGGCTCTGACTGTCACTCAATCCTCTCTGAATCAGGCGTGGTTCAAGTCCAGCCAACGTTAAAAAACAATCCGGTTCAATTATCACTAATGCTAGCTTAATTACGGCGCCACATTGGCGCGGTCCACACAAAAAAAAGCTGCGGCGGAATCAAATTGAAACGAAAGATAATGAAGCGTCAACAGAATGCGGCATCAACGGGCATAAATAATGTTGTTTTTTTTTAAAACACTCAATCGGCACGCTGCGGCAGACGTGTGCAGCCCCAATATAGCCTGTCTGTTATTTGTACATAAATTCACAACATCGTTTAGAGTAGCAAACAAGCCTGTCTTCAATGGTTGGTAATTATGTGCGGCAGCAAATAAAGCGCGCTTCCTTTCTGAGGCGGCTGGTGGCTTGTTAAGTGGTGTGCAGACAAAACAGAGAGCTTGGAAAAATAAAAGGTGCAGGGGCAACATCCAGGGCGCAGCGAGCTCGCGCTGCCATTAGAAACAACACCGTTTGTTCCAAGTGGGGAAAGAAGAGAGCTAGCACACCCTGAACCCATGCACCCCACCCCTCTGTATCCACCCCCTCCCTCCCTCCGTCCGTCCGTCCATCCCTTTCTCATTCTCTCTTCCTCTAATCTTCTCTCTACCTCTATCTCCATCTCTCCAGGAGTTCTCTCCTATTTTTAACCCCTCCCACCGTACATCATTTTCCTAGTCTT
Source organism: Gymnoscopelus microlampas (assembly GCF_963454915.1). Lineage (NCBI taxonomy): Eukaryota > Metazoa > Chordata > Actinopteri > Myctophiformes > Myctophidae > Gymnoscopelus > Gymnoscopelus microlampas. The sequence goes on from NW_028155578.1 coordinate 21,549, forward strand.
GTGTTCTCCTTTTTTTTTTTCATCATCAACCTTACCCCCCACCCCTTTTTTTTCATCCTCTCCCTTCCTTTCTGCAAACACCCCTCCTCCTAACCCTGCCCCCCCCGCCACCCCTCTCCCCCCCCCCCTCTCTCCAACCGACGTATCGCTAGATAAGGCTAACGAACGAAGGTGGCTTATTATTCCGGCGTCGGGGCTCCGTGGCGGTGGCGACGCGCGTCTTCCTTTCGAGCCGCGCTAGGAGGAATTCAAAGAGAAACATGCTCAAATTAGACAAGGGGCGATGAATCTATTAGAGTTATTATATAACCAAAAACTAGAGCTTGTGTGTTGCCCGCCACCGTGTGCGCCATTACAAAGGGAACAATGCATGCGAGGCTGCACCGCGTGAGACCAATTAAAATGTAGCCCAGTCATATAGGTTTTCCTGTCTCCCCGAGTCATGTTGTGTGAATATGTCGCCTTCACACCATTCATGTCGCTGCACCTGTGTCCGTCGCATTAACCGCCCCCCCCCAACCCCCAACCCCCCCGTCTTACTTAAGACTCAACGACCAGGCTGATCTCGGATCTGTTTCAAGAAGCCCAGGAGCTAAATTGCAGAGGACCCAGGAGAGAGAGAGAGAGAGAGAGAGAGAGAGAGAGAGAGAGAGAGAGAGAGAGAGAGAGAGAGAGAGAGAGAGAGAGAGAGAGAGAGGAGCAGGGGGAAATTAGTATCTATCCATCAGCAATATAAGAGTGTAATGCCAGATGATTTGTACTGTACTTGGTTGCGCGCCGTGTCACGCAACCCAAAACAGCAGATCTACAAGCTCACAAACGTGTCGAGCCAGCTGTGACACGTTTGTGAGCTTGTAGATTGGCTATTTTCGGCAGACGACACACACACACACACACACCGGCGCCTAACCGAGTGTAAATCACCCTTAATGTGAAGTCAGGAAATGAGCTCTAAATGTTCAGCTTGCATCCTTGCGGTCCCAGTGGCCACCGACCAACATATTGAGATAAATCAGGCCATCCAGAAAGTGGCTTAATCGGCTACAGTTTAATTGGACTTTTATTTTTTTGGTTAATGGCAGAAATCCTGATGCATTGCTTTAATTATCCTGGCTGGACTGATCCATGAACACATTGGAAGCATGCGGTCTGAGTTGGCATCCAAACAGTCTCCCAAATCCCTCTCATCCCCATTCCTTTGCTAAGATAAAACAAACCAAAAAAAACGACTACACCGTAAAATCCAGAGCGTTCATTTGGCCACTTTTCAACCTGGCGTCCCTATTTTGTGCCATGTCATTTATAGGCAAAGCTTTAAAATAGCAGATCTACAAGCTCTAAACGCCATTGCGATGTACTATAGGGCTTAAGTGGTTAACGCAATTAACACCGTAATGTCCCTGATTGTCTATACTGCAAGTCACAATGTTTTTTAACCACATGAACCCTAGTGTTCGTATTCTGGAGCCAACATTTTCCCAAAAAGTGCCTTTTTCAACGAACTGATGTAGATCGGCTATTTCCGTCAAAGAGATTTGGTGTAGAGCAGTGGTTCTCAACCAGTGGTACGGGGACCACCAGTGGTCCTTGAGGGGGTTCCAGGGGTCCCCAGAAAAAGGTGTTACTACATTTTCACCCCTTTATCCACATTGTAAATGTTGGCTATTCAAAAATAGCAGATATACAACTTGCAGATCTGCTATTTTTGAACATTTTCAAAAAATCTTGAAAGTGTTTGAATAATTTTGCTTTTTTTTTACACAAATCTTCTCTTCTGGGGGTATCTGGCACAAAACATTTTCGGATGGGGGTCCGCGGCCAAATGTATATCAATGTAGGGGTCCTGGGCATGAAAAAGGTTGAAAACCACTGGTGTAGAGGACCTCGGGCCCTGGGGGAGGGGACCACCGGTTCAATGAAGTACATGGAGGGTTTAAGTGGTCAAAACCCAGCCGGCTGTCATCGATGAAGCCATTTGAAAGGAAGAATAAAGGGGGCTGATGTCATTAGGTCTCACACACAAGCCCCCCCCCCCCCCCCCCCCCCCCGCACACGGTTGGCTGTGGTCCTCCTCCCAGCCAATCACAGCCCAGCCTCTACTCCACTCCATACCCGCAGCCGGGCCAATCGCAACATCGACTACGCTCCGTCAAACGCTGACCGGCAGCCAATGGAGTGAGACTTCCTTAATGTCTCTCTGATTGGGGCAGCTGCTTTTTTTTCTCCTCCTTTATTTTTCTCTTCATTACAAAGACTGCGCTGTAACAGTTTCTCCTCGGCGCCTCCTCACACCTCGTGCTGCTGACGCATATCTTCTAAAAACGGGGCGTTATTTTAAAGTAGATTAGCACACTGTTTACTGCTGTGATGTATGCCTCTTCTCTGTGTGTATGAATGTGTAGACTGACATACTGTATGTCTGAGTACCAGTCAGTGGTGGAAGAAGTACTTAGATATTTTACTTAAGTAAAAGTAGCAATACCACAATATAAGATACGCTGTTACAAGTAAAAGAAAGGCCTGTGTTCAAAATGTTACTTGAGTAAAAGTACAAACGTAAAAGTACTAAAATGTTTGAAAATAGCAGATCTACAAGCTCACAACACGTCGCAATGCGACACGTTGTGAGCTTGTAGATTGGCTATTTTCAAATAGCCTATGTATATAATAGGGCTGATGTGGTTGTATGTTTTATAATATAATCATTTATATCTGCAAAGTAACTAGTAACTGAAGTTTTCAAATAGTTGTAGTGGAGTAAAATTACAATATTTGCCTCTGAGATGTAGTGGAGTAGAAGTAAAAGTATTGAAAATTAGAAATACTCCAGTAAAGTAACAAATACCTCAAAATTGTACCTAAGTACAGTACCTGAGTAAATGTACTTAGTTACTTTACAGCACTGGTACCAGTGTGTGTGTGTGTGTGTGTGTGTGTGTGTGTGTGTGTGTGTGTGTGTGTGTGTGTGTGTGTGTGTGTGTGTGTGTGTGTGTGTGTGTGTGTGCGTGCGCGTGCGCGTGCGTGTGCGTGTGTGTACGTGTGTGCGTGATCTATTTTCAGATCTGTTTTCGATGCACAACAGATCAGCTAGTTTTCGTGCTTTAGGCTAATAGGGTTAAAAATGCCTTCATTAAATTGCGCTCCTAAAATGCTGATGTCCTCACAAGTATAGTAATTTGTGCGTGTGTGTGTCTGGGGGGGCGGAGGGGGGGGGGGCAGAGCACAGGCAGTAAAGAGCTGAGTAGAGCGCTGGGGGTCCCTGGGGGGGGCGCTGCAGCTCTCTGCTCTGGGCCATGAAAAGCAATCAGAGCCCTGCCTTCCCTCTCTGGACTTACCTCCGCCTTTAATTACACCACTCAGCTACAGCGCTGGTTCTCAAAGTGGGGTCCGGGGACCCCCAGGGGGTCCTTGGGGGGGTTCCAGGGGGTCCCCAGCTAAAAGTAGTTAACATAGCGTCACAATGATTTTAACCGCTTAAAACTTTTATACGTTGGCTATTTAAAAATAGCAGATATACAAGCTCGTAGCGCGGCAGGCGTGCCACGCTATGAGCTTAAAAAAATTGAGAAGCACTGAGCTACAGCACTGAGAGACTGCCTCCGTTGTCACACACACACACACACACACACACACACACACACACACACACACAGACACGCACACAGACACACACACACACACACACTTTGGCATTACTACACTTTACGACAAAAACATTTTAGGAGGGCAATTTATGAATGCCACTTTTTACAATTTTTAACCCTGAAGCCTGAGTTGTATACAGTACGTAGATGCGCACCTAAAATACTGTAGCCGATCTACAAGCTGGGCAACTGCGTCGCGCTCGCGCTGCAGCACATTGTGAGCTTATAGATCAGCTATTTTTGGTGCACGACACTGGCGCGCAGCGGCATATAAATCAGGCATAACTCTTACCCCAACCGCTAAATGCGTAAACCTAATCTTATAACCACATCCTGAACCTTTTGTAATTGTAAGCCTAACTCTATAAAAGTATTTTTTTAAACCATATTAAAGAACAGTTACCTCTTGTGAGGACCAGGAGAACTCAAATTCCACTTTACTGTACTTGCATTACTATTACTTGTGAGTTGTGAGGTCATGTGGTCCTCATAAGTATAGCGATACAAGTACACACGCGTTCAGAATGCTTCTACATGGATTGGAACGGAGCCAAGGTGGCTCCACACTGTACAGAGACACTGGCCTTGCATAACAGGGTTCCGCGTATTATTTCATGGTAACAAGATTCTAACAAGCCCCGCCCTGCCTGCCTTGCGATTGGCTGAATGCAAAAACGAGAAAACAAGTCTCCGCCCCCAGAGGGGACGGTGGGAGCGTTGTCACATTCTAATAAAGCCCAAAACACACACTGCAGACCTTATCCTCCCGTGAACGATGCCGATCCCGATGCCGGTACTCTTTTTCCGACAACCGTGGACTACTTTTTTTTTCGATAAAGTATAGTTTTGGACCGCGACGGAGGCGCGCCGTCTCAAACGAACTTGAGCCACTTGAGCCACCAAGCGAGCTAAAGCGAGTTGCCGTGCCGAACGTTGCGAAGTTTGCTTGACCGACTCAGCGGCGTCCGAGTTATGTTGTGCCGATAGGCACAGAATCATAAATCATGCTTTGGGGCGAGCGTTTGCCCCAACTGCCACTCAAAGTGACTACTGGCCAATCACAGCGCGTCTTTTCCGGGACTTGCCAGAATCTAGTTGTATAAAACTATCACGCCAGGGTTCCACAACGCCCATGGATGCTTAAAGGAAGCCTTCACCCATTTTCAACCTATCTTTTTTAATTGGTCCTCACTAATGCTCATTATAATATGGTACCATTTTTGTCTATTCACTCTGTGTCTCAGAGGAGGGCTGTGGACAGTTCAGAAACCTGCCTACCAGTGACATCATCGATGGGGAATCCAAGCTAATAGAAAATGCAGGCCTCCTATTCCTGGAAGGTTAGCATGCTATAATGGAAGCCATTGTTCTGGGAATAATACAAATCTAAATATATATTTTTTTAATATTGTTTAAAAAAATAATCTGCCTAATGATGAACTGCCCACAGCCCTCCTATGAGACACAGACCGGGTAGAAAAAAAATAGTGCTATTATCATGAACATTAGTGAGGACTAATTATATGAAGATAGGTTGAAAATGGGTGAAGTCGTCCTTTAATGCTTAATGAGACACACGTAGGCGTCACAGCCTCCACAGAGCAGTCTACGATAAACAAGTAAATAAGTAAATAAATAATAATACAAACAACAAACAACAAACAAACATAGGCTACAATAACAACAAAACAGCTGTGATTATAATCAGCTAAACAGCATGAATCCCAAATGATTATGGCTTTAAAACAACACAACTACATCTGTGTTAAAACTATAGGGGACAACATGCCGTACTTGACCAAAGGGAACCGGCTGATAAGGTTTGTTGTTAGCAGTCTCTTATCCGTTAGCGTTTACAATGTACAAGCTGGGAGAAGAAAATCATCACAAATGAGATCGTTACACATAATTAGCACGAACAGGGGTTAAGAAAAGAGGGTGATTGATGAGGATTAGTTCACTCTATATGATTAACCCATTAAGACCGGGAACACATCGGTATTTTAAAAACAATCTTGGAAAATGTGTGCAAATCTTTGAATATATCTTTTTAAAGCGAACATTTTTAACTCAAATCTTTGCTTCTGGGGGTCCCTGGAACAACATATTATGAGATGGAGGGGGGTCCGCGGCCAAATACATATCATTTTGGGGGTCCTTGACATGAAAATGTTTGAGAACCACTCATTATAGCAACATAAGTTTTTTCAAAAAACTGTTTTTAGAAGACATTTGTAGAATCCCCCAGAAGCAAAGATTTGAGTTACAAATGCTCGCTTTAAAAAAGATATATATTCAAAGATTTGCAAAAAAAAAATCACGATTTTTCAAAAATAGCAGATCTACGAGCTCATAGCGCGGCACTCGGTGCCGCGCTATGAGCTTGTAGATCTGCTATTTTTGAATAGCCCAAAGAAATCTATAACATGACACACGCAGATTGCGTTCCCGGTCTTAAAGGGTTAAAACAGTGGCGGGGCGGGCAGAGGGCCGAGGCACGGAGCCCACATGGCCGAGAGGAGATAACAGAATGTGTACACAAGCTGCTGGCTTTTATGGC
>NW_028155577.1:0-7500 GCF_963454915.1 Gymnoscopelus microlampas
ATCCCTTTCCCGACGACCTTTGCTGCCTGTCACTCCCCATCTCTCTCCTCATTTCGTGTCAGTCTACTATGTATAAAGGCATAAAAGCCCCAAAAAATCTTTTAAAGAAAAGAAAATAACTGAACTACAAGCTCCTACTGCGTGTCGGGTACGAGCTTGTGTATCAGCTATTTTCGGTGCGCAACACTGGTGCACACATATGAGGTGTACAAATCACCCTTAAAGCTTTGACCTCATTACTGTATGCAGAAAAAACTCGGCCCCCACCCATCCAGAAACGAATCCCTAATGCACTTTGACGCAAACATGCAGCAAAAAAAGAAGGAAAGAAAAAAAAAAAACTCCCCACTGATCCATCGCTTGTCAGCGAATCACGCAGACGTATACTGTAAAGTGAACTCAGCGGAAGTAGCAGTACGTTGTATTAAAATGTTCGTCATCAATCGGAAATGTTCCAAAGGCACGTTTGAGCAGAGAGAGAGAGAGAGAGAGAGAGAGAGAGAGAGAGAGAGAGAGAGAGAGAGAGAGAGAGAGAGAGAGAGAGAGTTAGAGCGGCACGGCAGGATCCCTTTTCATCGATTGACGCTCCGCGGGGCCGCATCGGCGGTGGTACGAGTAGTATATATACTTCCTCCACCAGGATGCTCTTCTTCCTCCTCAGGTTGGGGGCCGTATGTATGTATCGTCTTACGTCTTTATCCTGACCACGGGGACCACAACGTACTAGATCTGACACTATACTACTCCATGGGATGTGTGTGTGTGTGTGTGTGTGTGTGTGTGTGTGTGTGTGTGGAGAGGTGGGGGGGGGATGTTGACCAAAGTCAGCATCGCAGAGATCGAGATGTATAACCCTTTCAAACCGGGAACGCATCTGTGTCATTTTAGATTTCTTTGGCTATTCAAGAAAAAGTAGATCTACAAGCTCATAGCGCGGCACCGAGTGCCGCGCTATGAGCTTGTAGATCTGCTATTTTTGAAAAACCATGAAAATTGGTGCAAATATTAGAATTTCGTTTTTTTTAAGCAGACATTTGTGACTCAGATCTTTGCTTCTGGGGGTCCCTGAAACTAAATATTTTGAGATGGGGGAGAACCGCGGCCAAATACATATAATTTTGGGGGTCCTTGACATTGACACGTTTTGTTCCAGGGACCCCCAGAAGCAAAGATTTGAGTTACAAATGTTCGCTTTAAAAATATATATATTCCGAGATTTGCACAAATTTTCACGATTTTTCAAAAATAGCAGATCTACAAGCTCATAGCGCGGCACTCGGTGCCGCGCTACGAGCTTGTAGATCTGCTATTTTTGAACAGCCCAAAGAAATCTTAAAAATGACACACAGATGCCGGTTCCCGGCCTTAAAGGGATAATGGTGGGATATTGATCCCGGAGGCAATCTAAGTCATGTTTATAGGAAATTACTTAGCTCTCGCCGCACTAGATATCGCGCTGCCCGGATAAACATGGGCACACATGCTGCATGCACACTGCACACAGTGACAGGACATATGGGAAAACATGGGAGAAGCTTGTGAAATATTGATTCCGGTCGATAAAACACGGTTAAAGCACTAGCCGGACAGGTCTTTGATAGATCCTCTCTACCTCGGCTGCGTGGTGGGGGGTTAAAGGAGCAAAACCTTCTCCTCCAGACCTTTAACACATAAAGCAAAAGCGCTCGGCAGAGTAAGTGGTGAACTTAGTGGCTCCGGCCATTACTTACTTTATGGTACCTCCCAGTGTCGAGGGCACACGGGGGGAGAAGAAAAGACATTGCTTTATGACACTCCAAGTATGTTGCTGTGTGTGCTGCAGTGGTGTGAAGTAACTAAATACATTCACTCAAGTACGGTACTTATAAGTGCAATTTTGAGGTATTTGTACTTTACTTGAGTATTTCCAATTTCCATTACTTTTACTTCTACTTCACTACATCTCAGAGGCAAATATTGTATTTTTACTCCACTAAAATTAATTTTAGTTACTAGTTACTTTGTAGATTTTGATTATTATTACAAAACAATAACAGTAACCAATTTAGCTCTATATACATTTCGGCCATTTGAAAATAGCCGATCTACAAGCTCACAATGCAACGCATTGTGAGCTTGTAGATCTGCTATTTTCAAATAGCCTATGTATAAAATAGGGCTGAAGTGGTTAATGTATTGTCTATTTTCAAAAGATTGTTATACATTTTATACATTTGAAAAGTTGTGAAACGGGATATTCTGCATAAAGAGTACTTTCTACTTTTAGTAAAAGTAAATTTAGAATTCCGGACTTTTACTTGTAACAAAGTATTTCTACATTGCAGTATTGATACTTTTACTCAAGTAAAAAAAATACTTTTTCCTCCACTGGCTGTGTGCACTATAGTCGGAGCCCAGACATAAAAGTTGGATGAGATACACAGGTTATCAACCCACCCACTACTCCTTTGTGGAACATGTTTTAGTGTAACTCTATGACATCTCTGCTACCATTTTTATCGCTCCAGCTTAAAAAGGTCTTGCACCACAACGGAGAAAAAGAAAGTTTTTTTGGATTCGATCCACGTTTCTCTCTCTGCGGTAGTGAGAGAGTGTGAAGTCAATTTCAAATAAAAAAATAAGTAATTAATTGCTGCGGTCCAGGATATTGCCATCCTGTTGTTTAACTGTGCGGACAGCCGTTATTACTCCAAATGAAAATGACCTCATATATAAGACATTCAAAGCCAGTCATAAATGACACATTAATCCATTTAGACCGGGAATGCATCTGTGTCATTTTTTAGATTTCTTTGGCTATACAAAAATAGCAGATATACAAGTTCATAGCGCGGCACCGAGTGCCGCGCTATGAGCTTGTATATCTGCTATTTTTGAAAAAAAGGTGTGTGCAAATCTTTGAGTATATATATATATACATTTTTAACTTTGTTCCCTGGAACAAAATATTTTCAGATGGGGGTCCGTGGCCAAATACATATAATTTTGGGGGTCCTTGACATGAAAAAGTTTGAGAACCACTGATATAGAAACATACGTTTTTTCAAAAACTGTTAGGATTTAGAAGACATTTGTAGAATCCCCAGAAGCAAAGATTTGAGTTAAAAATGTTCGCTTAAAAATATATATATATACATTTTCAAATATTTGCAAAAAAACCCACGTTTTTTCAAAAATACAAGCTCATAGCGCGACACTATGAGCTTGTTTATCTGCTATTTTTGAATAACCAAAGAAATTAAAAAAATATATACACAGTTCCCGGTCTTAATGGGTTAACTCTGCCAGACATTTCTTTTTTCTGTCCTTTTGGACATCTATTTTGGCATGGTTTGAGCCCCTGTGACCTTATCTGGCCCTCCCATCTCTCTCTCTCTCTCTCTCTCTCTCTCTCTCTCTCTCTCTCTCTCTCTCTCTCTCTCTCTCTCTCTCTCTCTCTCTCTCTCTCTCTCTCTCTCTCTCCAGGCAGAGAGGAGCAGAGGAGAGATGGAAGTATTTCTGAGTAGCTGTGCCACATCAAATGCCCATTGCCTTTAGACTTGACTACGGTGTCACAGCAGGAGACCTTCTTTCTGCTCCACTCTGGCCCAGACCAACCCTGCTCCAAGGATGGAGGGTATGTGTGTGCGTGTGTGGGTTGTGTGTGTGTGTGTGTGTGCGTGCGTGTGACTGTGCACAGCTAATCACTTGACACTAGTGCTGGAGCGATCAGTATCAAACTTCGCACGCACACTGCAAAGCACATTATAGCCAAGGAAGACACTCCACCTCAAAATGTCCTCAAAATCAGCCTCATGGTGCCTCTTTACCGGGACGCTTTATATTTTGGCCTAGAACTCTTGAACCGCAGTGGTGGAAAGTAACTAAGTACGTGTACTCAAGTACTGTACTTAAAAGCCGATTCTAAAAATGTTTTCAAAATCCTAACATTTTGAGGAAATTTTTTTTTTTTTTTAAATTCACGATTTTTCAAAAAATAGCAGATCTACAAGCTCATGGCGCGGCACTCGGTGCCGCGCCATGAGCTTGTAGATCTGCTATTTTTGAATAGCCAAAGAAATCTTAAGTGACACAGATGCGTTCCAGGTCTTAATGGGTTAAGTGTACTTAATTACTTTCCACTACTGCAGGGCACCCAGAGGTGTCGCTTGAATACACGCTTCTTCATATAGTTTTTATATGTATATGTATTTTATTATTATTTGTATTTAACCACTTTCAATCTGCGCCATCCCTATTTATTATAGCTATTCATCCCTAGTTATTACAGGCAGAAATGCAGATCTACAAGCTTGAGCTTGTATTTTTGCTATTTGTCATTTGATGAAGTACATAGGAATTAAGTAACATTTACTATTAAAGGTAGGGTAAGTGATATTTTTTGGTTAAAACAAAAAGTATTTTGTTAAAAGGTTAAAGCACTATATTCTGATAGTAATCATTGCTATAGAGTGTTTGTTCAGTAACAGATGTCTCCCTGTCTCTCCAGCTCTTTAATAAACAGAAAATACATTTTCCTGTAGGTGTCAAAATCTCAGCCAATCAGGAGAAAGTACCCATTTTTAATGTTCATTTTTATAGTGTTCCAGGTCAAATTTTGCCTGCTCATTTCTTAGTGTCATCACTTCCAATTTCACTTGTTTAATCTATATCCTGATTGAGTTCTCTATCCTGATTGGATAAAATTGGAAATGAAACAGAAACTGAAACTAAAATGCATTTTCTGTTTTATAAAGAGCAGGAGAGACAAGGAGACTCCTTTTACTGAACAAATACTCTATACCAATGAGTACTATCAGAATATAGAGCTATTTAACACTTATTTTAACCAAAGAAAATCACTTACCCTACCTTTAAGTATTTAGTGGCCAACATATGTCATTTTTAGGCTGTTGGTTATTGTTTTTGTGGTGCGGCAAGCCAAGCGTTTACAACACTAGCATACTAAAAAGGCAGTCAGAGATGTCAATGCTGGCAATAGTAATCAGAAATCCATGGTTTCGTCACACCTTGACAAAGAGTTATTCTATACTGATAAATGAAGTCTCCTTCATAGCATGCAGTGAAAGGAATGTAAACGCCATTGTAAACATGTAGGAAAGACAAAGACTTTTGTTTCTCACATTGCTGGCAAATTCTTTGTTGCATTCCAAATGATCTATTGAGGAATTATGTCCCAACAAAATGGACTGTATACCTTCACATGAGAGTAGGAAGAGAAGAAAGGACGGGATGAATATGTGAGCAGTGTGTTTGTGTATTCATATTCATGTATCCATCTCTGTCTTTGTCAGGGCAGTTTAACCCATTAAGACCAGGAAGGCGTCTGTGTCATTTTTATTTTATTTTAACCACTTTAACCATTATCTTATACTTTGGCTATTCAAAAATAGCAGATATACAAGCTCATAGCGCGGCACCGAGTGCCGCGCTATGAGCTTGTAGATCTGCAATTTTTTTGAGAAATCGTGATTTTTTTTTACGAATCTTTGTATATATATATTTTTAAAGCGAACATTTGTAACTCGAATTGTTGCTTCTTGGGGATTCTACAAATGTACAAAAAATATATATAAAGTGATATGTATTTGGCCGTGGACCCCCCATCTCAAAATATGTTGTTCCAAGGACCCCCCCAGAAGCAAATATTTGAGTTAGAAATTTAATTTACGCTTTAAAAAATATATATATTGAAAGATTTGCATGAATTTTCCCGATAAAAAAAATAAATAGCAGATCTACAAGCTCATAGCGCGGCACTCGGTGCCGCGCTATGAGCTCGTATATCTGCTATTTTTGAATAGCCCATAGTACAAACTAATGGTTTATAAGTGGTTACACAGATGCGTTCCCGGTTATAACGGCTTAATTTCCATGTCTGTGGTTTATGTGGGGGGAGATAGGACAGAGCCTATTAGTGGGATTTCTTTATTTTATTTTATTTTTTCTGCTCTATACACGTGAGCAGCAAAATGTCAGAATATAAGATAACAAAACAAGCCCAAATGCTTTTTTCCTGGAGAGACAAATGAGTTCTTCTGGCAATATTGCGAAAAAAAGAGCATCCACATTATGTCGTGCTCTAAAATAAACATCCCAGTAGCTCCAGTGTAACAGCATGTTTGATATGTCTCTCTCCCGCTCGTATACAGAGACTGGGTCATTGTCCAAACTTGTGTTTATGCTGCACATGCTTATACATAAATACATACATACATGCATACATACATACATACATACATACATACATACATACATACATACATACATACATACATACATACATACATACATACATACATACATACATACATACATACATACATACATACATACATACATACATACTTACATACATACTGCCAGTGAACCAATTCATTTACACAATCATCATGTCACATTAACAAATGCAGTGGTAGAAAATGTACTCAATTTAATTATGTAAAAGTATCAATGCTGTAATGTAGAAATACTCTGTTACAAGCAAAAGTCCGGAATTCAAAATACAAGTAAAAGTCCCAAAGTAAAAGTACAAAAATATAGGTATCAAAATGCACTTAAAGTACCAAAAGTAGAAAGTACTCATAATGTAGAATGACCCGTTTCACAATGCGTCGCATCGCGACACATTGTGAGCTTGTAGATCTGCTATTTTCAAAAGATTTGTATACATTTTAGACATTGGAAAAGTTTTACTTTTGGTACTTTAAGTATAGTTTGGTGCCAATACCTTTGTACTCTTACTCAAGTAAATTTCACTTGATCACTTCATCTTCATCACTGGACTTTCACTTGTAACAGAGTATCTCTTCATCGTGGCATTGATACTTCCACTTCAGTAAAACATGTGAGTACTTTTTTCCACCACTGGTGCCCTGTGAGGCTGCCTGTGTGGGAACGTCACCCAAATGATGGTGATTATTTGACAGAAGCGTCCACACAGTTCAAACCCCAGTCCATTACTCCCCGTCCCTCCCTGCGGAGCGGTTGACATTTACAGATACCCACTTATGTATCACATGCTGCTCCACACGTTACACCCACTCTCCAGCCTCCCCCCGCTCCCCCGGACGGGGGACTTTTACTTGTAACAGAGTGTTTCTGCAGTATTGACAATTGTACTCGAGTAAACGAGGGAACCAGGAGACCTGGTACTGCCAGCAGGGTTGCCAGATCTGCTTATTATAATTTCCCCCGTAAGATTGTATTTGAAAATAGCCGATCTACAAGCTCACAACGCGTCGCATCGCGACGCGTTGTGAGCTTGTAGATCGGCTATTTTCAAATAGCTGATGTACATGTTAAAGTACTCATTTGGCCCATAGTCTCTTCTTTTGGGCTGGTTTTCCTAGACCTGGTTGCTTGTTTCTCTCACAGAATCTGGCAACGCTGACTTCCCAGACCCCTAGTCTGATTGAAAGATCAGAGCACTACGTCACGGCTAAGCTTGGCCAATCAAAAGGAGGACAGAAGACAGACCTCTTTTATGCCCATGTATGG
>NW_028155577.1:12500-36339 GCF_963454915.1 Gymnoscopelus microlampas
CTGTGTGTGTGTGTGCGTGCGTGTGTGTGCGTGCGTGCGTGTGCGCATGTTTGTGCTCGTGTGTTCACGAGCGTGCGTGTGTGTGTGTGTGTGTGTGTGTGTGTGTGTGTGTGTGTGTGTGTGTGTGTGTGTGAATGCGCGCGTGCTCGCATGCATGCAGAAAACGCGTAAATGAATGGGGCACATGCGCACGCACGTGTCCCCGGGTCCACGCTCGCTAACACTTTGTGTGTGGGAGTGTGAGTGGGACATCCAAACGTTTATGACGCAGGAACCACCCGGGAGGCAGAAAGGCCACGTTTTAGAAAAAAATTAGGGGATGGAGAGGAGGGGGGAGGGGGCGGGGGGGGGGGGGACTGTTTGATACACGTACACAACATGTTGATATGATTACTCCACAGGCTGTGTTTTGTAGCTGGTCATTAGCGACCTATTTGAAGACTTTTTGTCAATAGGTGCCAAGACAACAAGAAGCAAAGCTGACCCCCCCCCGCCACCCCCCCCCCCACCTTCTCCCCTCTCATTAATATGGAAATGAGCCTCTCATTGTTGTTTCGTGGAGGAAGAAAGCTGTCATGTCTTTCTGGTGACAGCTTCAATGGATGTGTTTGGATTGTAGGGGGCTCTGTCTGCTGTTTTCAGCGAGAGAGCATGTCTTATCTTTGTTTAGGCAGCGAATCCCCAAAAAAAAGAAGTGTAAACATCTCTTCATTAGCATCTGTCAGGCAAAGCTTAGAGCTATATGATTTTTTAATACATTTACTAAACCGCCGGGATATTATAGGCGTTAAAAAAAAGCCAGGCCTCGTTATTCTGTCTCGAGCCTTTTATCTCCGCCACGTGTCGCCAAGTTAATTTCTCAAAGGGGAACTTTGTTAATCCCTCCGCGTTGGTGTCGGGTGGTGGAGGCCGTGTTGTCGTGCAAAGGCGTGATGCGCGTGCTCCTCGGCTTTCTCCTGCAAAGCAGAGCAACATTATACCACCCTGGAGATCCATTATTGTCCCATGTCCAGCTCATTGACGGTCGTCAATCTCTCTTCTCCTCCCGTTCCTCCTCATTGTCCTCTTCTGCGGAATCACACACACGCACACGCACACACATATACATACAGCAGTGGTTCTCAAACTTTTTCATGTCAAGGACCCCCAAAATTATGTGTATTTGGCCACGGACCCCCATTTCAAATATCTTGATCCAGGGACCCCCCAGAAGCAAAGATTTGAGTTACAAATGTTCACAAAAAAAAATAATATATATTCAAAGGTTTGCACAAAATGTTCACGATTTTTCAAAAATAGCAGATCTACAAGCTCATAGCGCGGCACTATGAGCTTGTAGATCTGCTATTTTTGAATAGCCAAAGTATAAGAGGTTAAACTTATTGTGATGCTATATTAACACATTTTGCTGGGGACCCCCCTGGAACCCCCCCTAAGGACCCCTGGGGGTCCCCGGACCCCACTTTGAGAACCAATGACATACGGTATACTTGTTTTCCTTTTTTGTCCTCCTTCCCCCATTTCGGAATTTTTAAGAGCTGCCCTAAAACCTCATTTCTATCTGAAGAGAAAATCAGCAAATGAGTAAAAAAGTAAATTGCATGCAATATTCTTATAACCTTGAGACTAGAGATTTTCAGAGGGAGACTTGTCTTTCTAGGCAATCACTGATGGTGCCATCAGCATCACCCTTAGGAGCCACTTCATCAAGGCTTTCCTCCATGCACCCAACATCTTCATTAACCCATTCAGACCGGGAACGCATCTGTGTAACCACTTAAACCATCATTTTATACTTTGGATATTCAAAAATAGCAGATCTATGCGCTATGAGCTTGTAGATCTGCTATTTTTGAAAAAGTCTTGAAAATGTGTGCAAATTTTTCAATGTACATATGCAAACAATTTTAACTCAAATCTGCTTCTGGGGGTCCCTGGAACAAAACATTTTGAGATGGGGGTCCGCAGCCAAATACATACCATTTTGAGGATCCTTGACATGAAGAAGTTTGAGAACCACTGATATTATAGCAACATAAGTTTTTCAGAAAACTGTTAGGATTTAGAAGACATTTGTAGAATCCCCAGAAGCAAAGATTTGAGTTAAACATTTAAAACATGTATATATTCAAAGATTTGCACAAAATGCATTTTTTGAATAGCCAACAAAATCTAAAATGACACAAGATGCTTTCCCCGGTGTAAATGGGTTAAAGTGTACCTCCACACATGGTGGGCCGATGCTGTAATTACTAAGATATGTTGAGAAGCAGCTTAGATTAGGTTCGAGCAGCTACTTGTCTCAATTAAGTGCTTTGTTTAGGCTACATGATAAATTACATTTTATTTGTACCGAGATGCGACGTGTTGTGAGCTTGTAGATCAGGTATTTTCACTATAGTTTGGGTCCTGCGGGGAGACATCAATTTCTCTTTTGGCGGCCAGGACCGCTGGACGTAGCGGTCCGGGCACCTATAGGCTCCAAAGTAGCCTGAGTAGTGCGTTGTGGGTCCGAGTCCCGATCCCCACGGCCTTCGCTGCATGTCACTCCCCATCATTCTCTCTCCATTTCCTGTCAGCCGACCTGTCAATAAAGGCATAAACGCCAAAAACAACTCTTTTAAAAAAAAAGGTCTGGAGCTAAAACGTTTGGGAAACACTGTTCTAGACCAGTGGTTCTCAACCAGTGGTCCGGGGACCACCAGTGGTCCTTGAGGGGGTTCCAGGGGGCAGGGGGTCCCCAGCCAAATGAATAGTTAGAAACCAAATTGACCCTTATGTGTCTGTAACTCTGAGAGTGTACAAATGGAACCAAATGGACCCGTTAGGGTCCATTTGGTTCCATTTGTACACTCTCAGAGTTAAATGAACACTGATGATGATACTACAGTGTAGATTGGGACCCCCGAGAAATCAAAATGGTTGAGTCCCTGGCATATCTTTTCAAATGGGGGTCCCTGTGCTAATATGTGTCAATTTGGGGGTCCTTGACGCAAAAAAAGGTTGAAAACCACTGTTCCAGACAACTCGCCCTTGAGGTGCCGTGCCGTAAAAACATTGCTGGGTGAAACTGTGCAGGGAAACCCACCACGTCATGATAAAGTGCCCAGGGACAGGCTAAAGTATTACAGAGACTGACAAAATGGAGAAAAAACACAACAAATATGCGACTCACGAAGCAAGCTAAAACATAAAAAACTCGAAAAAAAGATTCATTGCCGGAAAGGAATTACAATTCCGAGTGCAGATTCCCCTTGTACTCTCAACACTAATTCCCGTCCATGTTAGAAACATGGTGTGGGGGGGGGTGTGCAAGTTTCTTAAATAATTCATCTGGAGACTGATAGATGTTTGTCTCCCGGGACCCCCGGCGTGGATAGTGCTCTCCGCCGAGACCCCGACCACTCTGAAGTCAGGCCGGGTGAATTTGAGAGTATGGAGATGAGGGTCAGAGTTCAACATGAAAAAGGTCTGAGCTGTGTGGTGTTACATGGCACCCACACCTCTCCCATAATAGGATGATATGATGTAAAATCGCCTCCTATACCCTGGACTCTCTCTCTCGCCCATCTCCACTGTATGCTTGCCGACTGCAGTGTTAATTTTGACAGTAAATTCAGATTTTGTTTTAGTGTTGTAGCCAATTGTATTGTGGTTTAATATCTGTGTGTGAAGGTGCTGTGATATTGTGAAGGTGCTGTGATACTACTGCATACATGGGCAACTGGCGGCCCGTGGGCCACATGCGGCCCCCACCTTCACTTAATGTGGCCCGCAGGTTAATATCAGAATACTGATATATTATTGATTTCAGCTGTTATGATTCCAAACATGCAAACATGACCCGCTTTAATTACTTCAGTCTATATTAGTAGCTTAATGACTAGAATAAAAATTCTACTGTCTTTTTTATGTCCAATGTATTTGTATTTAAGTTCATAAAGTTAACATAAGTATAACTAAATGCATTTGAAATGAAATAAAAATGTTACTTTTCAGGATTCCAATTAAAAAATAGCAAAAACAAATTCAGGATTCCAATTCAAAAGTAGCAAAAATAGCAGATCTACAAGCTCAAAACGCGTCGCAGCGCGACGCGTTTTGAGCTTGTTGATCGGCTATTTTTGCTACTTTTGAGTGACATAGAATGGCCCGACAGTATATGCAATGTGGCCCCTCTGGAGTGAGTGGGGAAATATAGCGGCCCTCTCCATCATCAAAGTTGCCCACCCCTGTACTACTGAATTGGCCTGGGCATAGGCGGGGATTCAGCCAATTTCGGGGGTACAGCCTATTTGGGGGTTGTCACAGGTGCACAGCATTAGGGATTGGGAATCACCGGAGGGCCCAGAGGGAAGCCATACAGTTTTTCAACCGTTTGTTTGTTTTCTTATCACAGTTAGTAGTTGTTTAGTTATCCGTTAAACACCCGGCTTTGTTTATGCTGTCATCATCCTGCAATCAAAATAAACATTTTAAATGCACTCAAGAGAAGACCTGATATACTGTCAACACCACGTGTTGGAAAAGATTAAATGAAACTGACAGTGTATTTTTGACAGCAAATTTTTATTTAGTCTTAGTCTTTTGAATAACACACCATTTAGTTTTAGTCCTATTTCAGTCTTCTGAAATAGTTTAGTCTTAGTCTTAGTCTAGTCTTAGTCGACTAAATATCACAATCTTAGTCTTTTAGACTTAGTCTATAGTCAACAAAAAATAACACTGCCACCGAGGAGGTTTTTGCATGCTTGAAAATCCAATGTGGCACACAGTAAGGTAGGCATTCGCCTTCGCATTGTTGAGACAGAAAAGCAATTTGTATTCCATATGCCCTTCATCAGCTTCATTGTGCCTGCTATTGTATTCAGGCATGAATTAAAACACAAGGCGGAGGAGAGAAAAAAGGCTCGATGCTTTAACTGAGAACGATTAAAACATGGGGGTCGTGCATTGTTGCTGGCAGTGATTTTTGCCAGAGATTGAGACTTTGAGAAAACAGACAATGTTCCCACGGAGCAGATGAGTAGTGGGAGTGGCGTGCTTGTCTGCTTTGATTCCTCAGATAGATTACAAGAACCCCTCATTGTGTGTCTCAGTAGCTGCAGCAGAGCACAAGGAGATACCGCTATAAATGTCATCTTCTACGCACCTTTGAGCTCACGCTGTGAAATATAGATTGTGTGAGTTTGTGTTGTTGCTGGTCAGGGTGTTGATGGTGGACTGGTGATTAGGTTCATGGCTGAAACGGACACATCTGTGTTCAAAACCCTGTTGAAGACCTAAGTGTCGAAACGCGTCGGTCAGCTGTTGCCTTGCTCATCTGCTAAATAAATTATTACATTTTTTCAGTGCCTCAGTATTTTTTCCATAGTCTGCCTCACCACAAGCAGAACTTGGGTTTCCTTTGCTTCGGACACATCTGTGTGTGTTTGTAGACAGCGGATAGATACCAGAATGATCCCAGATTACATGATAAAATCGTAGGTGTTGAAACCACACAATACCAAAAAAAAAGAAGAGATTGATTTCCTATCATGTATCTTTGGTATTACTTTTAGACTCATGCACTATTTCCTCATGTTTTTCACTTAAACCACTTAAACCCTATATAATTTGTCTTAGGTCAAATAGTAAAAATAGCCTATCTACAAGCTTGTGGCACGTTGTGAGCTTGTAGATCGTCTATTTTCGCCGGATGTTCACCTTTTATGACATGACGCTTGGGTTCATGTGGGACACTGAACCCTACATTGCCTCCAATGAGTCGGTCAGCGCTAGCTTGCCACCATTGGTGTGTGAATGTGGGAAAAGTGAGGACGCTGGCGTCGACTGTTCGCCGCTTCACCCCCCAATGCCCCCCCCCTGTATGAATGAATGAGCCATTGTAAAGTGCTTTGAGCACTTGGAAGAGTGCTATAAAAATGCAATGTATTATCAATTAAAAACAAGAATTCTATACAATATACAGGTATACAGTGTACGTATAGAGTATATATATATATAGTCAGTCTTTTGAAATGCGTCCATTATCTGTACTGTATTTCCAAAGAGCTCTGTGGAGGTTTTGGTGTTTGTGCTACAAGCTGCACACCCCCACAAGTGAAGTAAGCAGCGTACTGATGAGAGGTGGACAATGGTCGATGTTTCAGATCAATACTGGAGCATATGGGGCCCGGGCGGGAGTATAGAAATGAAAAGTAGAAAATGGGATGTAGATAATTGAACCCGCGGCGCTGAGCGCTCTCTGACTGGCACAACACACAATCTGCCGCCAGTTATTTGACCTCTCACAGTGTGACACAACAAAGTGGAGTCTAAAGAGGAGAGAGTCTAAAGAAAGCAACTGAGAAAGTGACTATAGTGTGGTTTGGTCTGTACACAGTATTAGGCAGTGTTGGAAAGTAACTAAGTACATTTACTTAAGTACTGTACTTAAGTGCAATTTTCAGGTGTTTGTACTTTACTTGAGTATTGGCAATTTTCAGTACTTTTATTTCTACTCCACTACATCTCAGAGGCAAATATTGTACTTTTGCTCCACTACAATTATTTGAAAACTTTAGTTTCTAGTTTCTTTGCAGATATAAATGATTACATTATAAAATATACATTAACCACTTCAGTCCTATTTTATACCTAGGCTATTTGAAAAACATTTTAGTACTTTTACTTTTGGTTCTTTAAGTACATTTTGATACCAATACTTCTGTACTTTTACTCAACTAACATTTTGAATTCCGGACTTTTACTTGTAACAGAGTACTTCTACATTGCAGTATTGATACTTTCACTTAAGCAAAACATTCGAGTATACTTTTTCCACCACTGACAGTATTAGGCGGCCTTGCTATTCCAAGGATATATAGGAAGAAAATCCTTCATGGATTAATGAAATCATGTGGATTACTGTCAGATCTCATGTGCAACAAGTCTCAAGAAAGACAGAAAAGAGACAAATCAATTATACGTGCGATCATGCATGACGCCAGTCATTCACAAAGCGCCGGGTCATGTGCGTTGCTAGTGTAATCGAATCAATAGCATATGTGTCAGTGCAGTTATGTACCGACGCAGCACAATAATATTTTCGCGCCACTTAATTAGAGAGACTGACCCCTGGTAGCCTATATGTTATTCACATAACATTGACTGAAATATAAGCACGGCTAAAGGCAAGTGAATAAAATACAGCAAGCTCCATCATATGCATTATTATGCAAGTGGCACAGCTATATGTCGAGATTCATACACTTCACATGCATGCATTCTCTTGACCATAGCCGTGAACAATCTTAATTTGTCCCCGGGTGTGTAGCCTACACATTACATTAAACTGGGCCTCCATTTATGACCATATGTATCATGCTTGTAGATTATAGTTTATGCAATGCAATGCAGTGGATCCCAAACCCTTGGGGACCCCTGGTACCACTAGTTTTCCATCCTACCAGGACATTAATTGCTTTCACCTGGTGTTCTCGTAATTAGTGTCTAATCAAGGACCTTTTACACCTGATTAGAAAGGGAATCACTGTTTTGTTTTTTTTAAGATTTTTTTGGGGCTTTTTCTGCATTTATTGATAGGAACCGTAGGCTGACAGGAAATGGGGAGAGAGATGGGGGGGTGACACGCAGCAAAGGTCGTCGGGATCGGGAGCCGATAGGCTCTATGCACAGCAGCCATATTGGAAAGAAATTGGGCCTCTTCCTTCACAGGTGTTACCAATGATACTAATGAAGGCTCTGTTCCATTCTGGTCAGGGTGCTGATATTGTGCATGTTGGCTCACTAGAATCACTCCATTTTGGTTCCCAAATGGCCCCTTATGGTGGGTGTGTAACTCTAAGAGTGTTCATATGGAACCAAATGGACCCTTACGGGTCCATTTGGTTCCATATGTACACTCTCAGAGTTATGGGGGTCCTTGAAAATAAGACAACGACTATGGCACACTAAATGGAGCAGAGCCTTAATTAGTATCATTGGTAACACCTGTGAAGGAAGTAAGAAAGGGGCCCAATTCATTCCCAATATGGCTGCTGTGCATAGAGCCTATTGCCAGCCAAGGTGCCCAGACGGTTACGCCAACCGTGCGGGCCGGAAAACTGGTCTGAAATCAGTCCGGAATCAGTTTTAAAATAAAAAATAAGCACCCACTCAACGTAATCAATCTCGCACTGTGGTCATAAAGTCTGACGTTAAAGTCTGAAGTTTATTAAGTGATGATCAATCAATCAATCGATTGTGCTCCACCTTGGATCAATGGAACTAAACTAAACTACTACTTTAAGTTGTTATTTATTGATATCACTTAAAGTCACATTAAGTGATATCAAATCACATTAAAATCTTAGTGTTTTGCCAATTATTTGGTGGCCCACTTTGCAATACCCTCCTCCGGCCCACCTAGTGGGCCCTGGCCCCACAGGTTGAGAACCACTGATCAACGCCTCACAACGCGAGGCGTTGTGAGGCGTTGTGAGCTTGTAGATCGGCTATGTTCAAAATGTTTGCCTCTTTCTTATATTATTTGACAATTTGGCCAATGTTTGACCAGTTTTTATAATATAGTTTGTTGATTACTTTTGATGCAGTAATGGTCTTTTTTCATTTAATTTATTTATTATTATTTAAAAAAAATGTAGGTATTAAAGTGGTCTTAAAACAAGTTAAAGGTCTTTACTGTCATCTGGTTTTGAGGGGATTTTGAGGGATCCCCTTAGGGGTCCCGACCCACAGGTTGAAAACCAATAACCTAAAGGTTTACATAAACCAGATTGGGAGACCACAAGTACACACACACACACACACACACACACACACACACACACACACACACACACACACACACACACACACACACACACACTACATAGAGTGGGAGTATAGTGTATAGTAGTGCAGCCCAGTGCCCGCTCACCCGTGCTAATCCTGGGAGAATGGGCTGTGGTGTGTGTGTGTGTGTGTGTGTGTGTGTGTGTGTGTGTGTGTGTGTGTGTGTGTGTGTGTGTGTGTGTGTGTGTGTGTGTGTGTGTGTGTGTGTGTGTGTGTGTGTGTGGAAGAGAGCAGTGGATACGTGTGGGGGGCGAGGCTGGCTCTCTTATAGGTTTATGTCATTGGTTTAAACGACCCAAGACCCCGCCTTGATAAAAAAAAAACACACACACAGAGTTAGAGAGACAGTGTGTGACTATAGCAAAAAAAAAAAAAGAAAGAAAAAAAGAGAGACTGACGGACAGAGAAGGAGAGGAAAAAAAGAGAAAAGAATAAGCCTCTGAAACAGTTATTATTGCTAGACACCTACTCGCCGCCTGCCTTCGCTCGTCTTGAAAACAGGACACACACACACACATACACACGCACACACGCACACACGCACACACACATACATACATATATATATATATATTATATATCACCACGTTGTGTTGTGAATTATCACTTCAATTGGACCAAAAAAAAAGCCGCGTCTCTCTTCATCTGAACCGAAAACCTTCTTCTCGCCAAAAAACCCGATCGGAGGATTAAGTTGAAAAGGTGGATCAGGAAAGAATTTACTCAACAGCAAAACATCTCCCAATAGATGAAAACATTCCTCCTGAAGAAGCGGATCAGATCATGATGTCTATGCGTGCCTAAAAAAAACAACAACAACTCGGGCTTATCTTCAAGTCAACTTGCAACTAAACAACATCATTCATCACAGGTAAGATGATTGATCGTGATCGCAGCAAGAAGAAATCCCTGGAAAAACACGTTTTTTTGTTTGTTGCTCAGATGGTGGAGAGGGTGCATGGCTGTGGCGATACATTTGTATCGAGTTATTATGTTGGGTGCATGGCTGTGGTGGCGATAGGCTACATTGTATCCGATCGTCCGCATAAACCTTCTCTAGATCTGTGTGACCATGTGTGTGTGTTTCACCTTACTGCGCCATGAAGAAGGAATGATCGAGGAGTGAATTGTGATCAAGAGTGTGTTACAAATGTAATCAAACCACGAGAGTGTTACAAATGTAACCAAATGGACCCGTACGGGTCCATTTGGTTACATTTGTGACACTCTTGTGGTTTGGTTACATTTGATCACTCCTGTGCAGAAGATCGAGGACATTTCTGATCACGTATAAGAACCTAAAAACAACCTTCACGTACTGGATCTTATATGTTTTTGAAGGCTAGCCTTGCTGCATGCATGTTGTGGGGTTTTGTAGGATCTCGATCTCACCTTATTGCAGGATGTATATATTCTTTGCAAGAAGGAAAGACGTCGATCGGACCGTGAAGGAGATTTATTTAACCCTACAGTTTGTTGTCTCTGATCTGAAATAGGAAGGAAGTAGTGCATTGTTGGTGCTTTTTTTTGTAGTTATGCCTGCCTGGCTGGCTGCTGTTCTTGTAACTGTACTGTGAACTGTAAATGTTTCCATCCTGTGAGGCTCTAATATTCACGAGATCACAGTCGATCACAGTTGAAAAGAGTTCTTGTGGAGAAGCCAGAATATAGTGTTGCTTTGGAGCTGTGCTTTCTGCTGTGCATCTTTTTTTTTACATAAGTGATTACAATGAATGGATCACATCTGCTGCTCACTGTACAAACCATGTATGAACCATGTCCTAGAGAGTGTACACATGGAACCCTTGGGGTCCATTTGGTTCCATTTGTATGAATGGGGGGGGGGGCACATCTGCTGCACTGCACTGTATACAAACCCTATACTGTACTCCCCCAGTCCCAGAGTGGACAAATGAAACCCCTATGGGGTCCATTTGGTTCCATTTGTACCACCTGGGGAGTTGCTGTGTGTGTGTGTTGATTATTAAATCAATATGAAGGGTATTGGCTGGCACTGGCAGTGCCAGCCAATACCCCTCATATGGATTTAATAATTCATATTTTAAAGATGATGTACGATGATGGGGGGAATGCCTGGTGTGTAAGGCTACTGTGTAAGATGCTGGCACATGTGTCCCTATAAGTACTGACCATGTAATAGCAAGGAAATATGATTCTCTAGGCAAGGTGATGGCAATGAATTATAGGTTGTCAGCCTCTCTTCCTAGTGGCCACACACTGCTTAGGCTATTTCACTGACTTTATTATTGGCAGGGAATGTGAAAAATATGTCTTTTCCAGTGTAATCAGATGTGTTTAAAATTGTGGGTTTAAATAATCCACTGGGCTAACCTATATCCAATAAGTAAAAGTCAATAATTGCACCATTATAAAACCAATTATAGAGCACTTGCAGTATTAGCCTAATTAGCATGAGATTGTCAGCACTTTACTGTAAGTCTTCCTTCATCACTTGAATTAAAATGAGCAAAAACGTTACGTTTCTCACAAAGTAAACGTGATGGCGGAGAGGAGACTTTAAAGTGTGTGTGTGTGTGTGTGTGTGTGTGTGTGCTAAAGTAATCTTGATATGACAAACATGAATCGTCATGAAATGAGATTACTTTCTCTTGTTATGACTTGTTATAATTAGTTTCCAAAATGAGTGGGAAAAACAGGACATGTTGATAATTTTGATTGACGTTTTGAAAGCTGAATGGGGAACGACCCAGTGGTGTAAAGTAACTAAGTGCATTTACTCAAGTACTGTACTTCAGTACAGTTTTTAGGTAGGTTTACTTTACTGGAGTATTTCCAATTTTCAGTACTTTTACTAGTTCTACTCCACTACGTCTCTGAGGTGAATATTGTACTTTTACTCCTCTACAATTTTTTGAAAACGTCAGCCCTGTTTTATACATAGGCTATTTGTTTGAAAATAGCCAATCTACAAGCTCACGATGCGACGCGTTGTGAGCTTGTAGATCTACTATTTTCAAACATTTTAGTACTTTTACTTTTGGTACTTTAAGTACCAAAAGTAAGATGCCAATACTTTTGTACTTTTACTCAAGTAAAGAATTATGAGTACTCTTTCCACCACTGGGAACGACCTGTGGAAGGCAGCCCTGTGCGTGTGTGTGTGTGTGTGTGTGTGTGTGTGTGTGTGTGTGTGTGTGTGTGTGTGTGTGTGTGTGTGTGTGTGTGTGTGTGTGTGTGTGTGTGTGTGTGTGTGTGTGTGTGTGTGTGTGTGTGTGCATGCTCGTGCACAACAGGGTTTTGTGTGTGTGTGAGGGGGAGAGAGAGGGTGTTGCACAGTCACACGCTTGGAGGGAGTAGGGGAGGGGGTGTGTGTGTGGGGGTGTGCATGGGAGGAATATAAGGCCGCTATACAGATGTGTGCTGTGTGGACATCTGCTCTGTCGTTGGCCATTGTCAAGGAAGCATTTAAGATGGTGGACGACAGCTCAGCACAACACAAAGCCCCCTTGTCAGAGAGAAGCCTGATTAAGCTGGTCCAGTAGTGAGTAGTACTGCTGCACGGTCATAACTCCCTCTTCAGCATTTATTGCTTGCTCCCCCATTCGCTCGTCAGGTATATATATATATATATATATATGATGGTCACACACAGGATTAGTCCGCAGAGCTTTTCCCTTGGCGTGATCAATCCCTCGTTATATAAAAAAAAGAAACAAGTCAAGACGTATACTGCTCTTAACCCATTCAGACAGACAGGGAACGCATCTGTGTCATTTTTTTTATTTCTTTGGCTATTCAAAAATAGCAGATCTACAAGCTCATAGCACGGCACCGAGTGCCGCGCTATGAGCTTGTAGATCTGCTATTTTCTTTTTAATCGTGGAAACTTTGTGGAAATCTTTGAATGTATGTTTTAAGACGAACATTTTTAACTCCGATCTGTGCTTCTGGGGGTCCCTGGAACAACATATTTTGAGATGGGGGTCCGCGGCCAAATACATATAATTATGGGTGGTCCTTGACATGGAAAAGTTTGAGAACCACTCATATTGCGACATATGTTTTGCAGAAAACTGTTAGGATTTAGAAGGCATTTGTAGAATCCCCAGAAGCAAAGATTTGAGTTACAAATGTTCGCTTTAAAAATGTATATGTATTCAAAGATTTGCACACATTTTCACGTATTTCAAAAATAGCAGATCTACAAGCTTGTAGATCTGCTATTTTTGAATATCCCAAAGAAATCTTAAAACGACACAGATGCGTTCCCGGTCTTAAAGGGTTAAGTTGAGATGGCGGACGATCCCCCCCCCCCCCCCCCCACCATAACTTAACCATTCCTCTCTCACCCTCCTCTGTGCTTCAGCATTGTCACACCGCACCACGAGGTAATAGAAGGGAATAAGGGAGAGGGAGGGGCGGGTGGGGGGGGGGTGGGGGGGCGGGGGCGGCAATGCATCCAATGTTTCCAGAGGAGGAAATTGAACTGACTTAGTTACCTCGGCTCCCTTGAAGAGCCTGTGGCCCTCGCCGCTGCCATCCTCTCCCCATAGCGTTGCTGAGCAGCACCCTATCACTCAAGGCAATTGAACGTCTCCGAGGGGACCTCCGTTAGCCCCGTGCAATATTTATTACCATCCATCATCCAGAGACTCTCACTCCTAACGGGGTGAATAACAGTGGCTCGCTAAGCCCTGTGTTAAAAAGTTCTCTCACCGGTGACCATTAGAGGGGATTTATGGCGAGCTATAGCCTCCCTGGAAGGAGCGAGGCGAGGCGAGGAGGCAGGAGCCGGCGATGGAGCTCCGTTTCAGAGAGCAACCCACCCCGCTAGCCGGGCGGCCCGCTGGGCGGACCCGCTTCCAAAATGGGAACCAAAGTTATGGAGTCAAATATCCGCTGTTTTCTGTGCCGCTTAACCCATTAAGACCGGGAAAGCATCTGTGTCATTTTTTGATTTATTTGGGCTATTCAAAAAAAGCAGATATACAAGCTCATACCACGGCACCGAGTGCCGTGGTATGAGCTTGTAGATCTGCTATTTTTGGAAAAATCGTGAAAATGTGTGCAAATCTTTGAATATATATATATTTTTAAGTGAACATCTTTAACTCAAATATTTGCATCTGGGGTTTCTACAAATGTCTTCTATAAATCCTAACATAGTGGATCCTAACACTCAAACCTTTTCATGTCAAGGACCCCCAAAATGATATGTATTTGACGGCGGACCCCCATCTCAAAATATGTTGTTCCAGGAACCCCCCCCCCCCCCAGAAGCAAAGATTTGAGCTTTAAAAAATATATATATTTTCAATGATCTGCGCATATTTTCACGATTTTTCAAAAATAGCAGATCTACAAGCTCATAGTGCGGCACTCGGTGCCGTGCTATGAGCTTGTATATCTGCTATTTTCGAATAGCCCAAAGAAATCTTAAAATGACACTAATGCGTTCCCGGTCTTAATGGGTTAAAAAACGGTACCCAACACATGGAGATAGCCTTCCTGTTGCTTCTGGGCGCATTTAACGAGCAGTGAGCGCCTAAAACCGCAGTCATACAGTATTACAATGTAACTACACATGACCTCCAATGTAATGCGAGAGAACACATCGTTATCATTTACAACGTGTGAGAGAACTGCTAATTCCATGTATTGCCTCATCCTCTGTGAGGAGTGGCTTTCTTTCTTTCTTTGCGGTTGTGCTAGTCTTAATTGCAGCCATCATTATGGATTTCAACTTGAGTTCTCCTATTCCACCACTGCTTGATACAGATCATCTGATGTGTGTGTACATAGCTTTAATACTGATGAATCCCAGGCTCTATCTATGAAAGAGAGTGAGTGTATCTAGTGTGGAAAAAAACGAGTGGGCTCTGTACCTCTCTCTATATAGTCTTTGATTATACAAAGATAAGACACAGTCGTTTAAGTCTCCCCTCTGTCTTCTCTCTCTGTGTAGCGATTGTGCGCCTGCCAGAGTTGAAAACAATGGGGATGGATTTGACGGCGAGCGAGTTGGAGCTTTCGGGACAGGGCACTACGCTAACCATAAATGAATGCCTGACTGTGTTTCTTTTAGGTCAATTTGAATATGTGCTTTTAATTGGTCTCTGTAGGCTGAGACTTATCTTCTCTCTCTCTCTCTCTCTATCGCTCTATCTATCTCTCTCCCTCTCCGTTTCTCTCCTCTCCCTGCCTTCCTCAAAAGTGTGTGCATACAGTAAGTGACTGTGCTGGGCTGTGGGTGCACAGTGGTGCTCATTTGAAGCCAGGCCGAACGAACGTGCTCATTATCTACTCCAAACCAAAAGGCAAGATTGATTCAGCTGAAAGCCAGGATAATGTAAAAGACAAAAGAGGGGAAAAAAACTAAACAAAAAACTTGGGAAGTAGAACTATAAACTGGGGGGGAAAAAAACCTACTGGTTGTACCCGAACCCACCCCACCCCCCCCAACCCCACTGTGGTTTGCTCTCGGCCAAAGTGGATCAGTTTAACCCATTTAGACCGGGAACGCATCGGTGTAACCACTTTATCCGTTATTTTACACTTGGGCTATTCAAAAATAGCAGATCTACAAGCTCATAGCGCGGCACTCGGCAATCTGCTATTTTTGAAAAATCGTGAGAATTTGTGCAAATCTTTGTATATATATACATATATATATCATTTATTTTTAAAGCA
The DNA here is from genome assembly GCF_963454915.1 of Gymnoscopelus microlampas. Classification (NCBI taxonomy): domain Eukaryota; kingdom Metazoa; phylum Chordata; class Actinopteri; order Myctophiformes; family Myctophidae; genus Gymnoscopelus; species Gymnoscopelus microlampas. The sequence continues at coordinate 28,011 of NW_028155577.1, forward strand.
AACATTTTTAACTAAAATCTTTGCTTCTGGGGGGTCCCTGGAATAACATATTTTGAGATGGGGGGGGGGGGGGTTCGCAGCCAAATACATATTATATATATATATATATTTTGTGGGTCCTTGACATGAAAAACATTTGAGTTAACATTTTTTGCTTTAAAAACATTTTTCATGATTTAAAAAAAATAGGTTATAGCAGATGTTCTGCTATTTTTGAATAGCCCAAATAAATCTAAAAAATGACACAGATGCGTTCCCGGTCTTAATGGGTTAAGATGACATGTAGCAACCACTCACTGCAACCATAAGAGTTGAATTTCCTCGTCCAGCATTCCTCTAACCTTTTATACCAAAGCTACATAGTAATGATATCCCCAATTTTTCTTTGCTTCTCTCTGTTCTCCCAAAGGCTCCTCCTTCTGTCTTGATTTTTCCAGGGTTACTAGAGGAAGGGTGTGTGTAGGGTGGTGGGGGGGGGGGGTTGTCTTTCTCTCCTCCTGACTCCATTAACTTGCCCCTGAATTGACGATTGCAGCGAATCCCTTCTCTGCAGACACACACAGGGGTGAAGGATAATTGGAGCCCTAGATGTCTTTTTCTTGGGAATAGGGCTGAAGAGTTTGTAATCGGTTGGAATAGCAGAACCTCCGTGCCTGCCAGTGTGATTTCATTCTAGTAACACAAAGAAAGCCAAGACACAGCAATTGGATTCAACTCATCCAGATGTTTTTTAGCTTTTTTATTTGAAACAAAGTAAAATTGACCTTGCACAGTTTTAGGAGGCTTCACGTAGAATGGTAATGTGTCCATGTAACAGTCTGCCCCACACACCTCTATGTCTACAGCAGGGGTCCTCAACGTTTTTCAAGCCAAGGACCCCTTGACTGAGAGAGAGAGAGAGATAAAGCAGAGACCCCCATTATATATTGTATATTTAAAAAAAATATTTCCCATAGATTTCATAGGTAGCTTCATTGACTTTTTTTGACAGCAGCGTCATCAGTGTATCTCGAATTCATTTTAATGTGGATTTCCAGACATTTAACCACTTCAACCGTCCATAGGCTACTAAGTAAACTTGACCTTTTCACTGACTCTGTACTTGGCCCGCTCTTTCCCCCCCCCCCTACACCAAACCTCTTTAGCCCAAAAATAGCAGATCTACAAGCTATTTTTTGGCTAAAGTTCTCCTCAGAAATAGGGATGCTTAGTTGAAGCGGTTAATGTAAAAAAATCATACACAGATTTGGGCGGACCCCCTGTAGTAACTCTGAGGACCCCCCCCCCCCCCCCCCCCCCCCAGGGGTCCCGGACCCACTGTTGAAGACCTCTACGTCTACGGTATTGCAGCTGAAATGAGATATTGTGAGGGCGATGGGTGTTAGCCATGTGGAACTGAACTGGATTGTCTTTCAGCTCGTGTAAAAGGTCAAACGGCGTTTTACGTGGTGACCCCTGTGGCTTTGGAGGGGGGGGGGGGGGGGGCTCAAATGGAGCCCCCTGTTAGCAGCACAAGGTGTGATGATGTCGGCTTGGGAGTCAAGCCAAAGGAATAGAGCAACCAATTAGAGTTATTAATTATTTTCCCCCCATACAACGTAATACTCGTTTCATTTAATGCACATTAATTGATGTGCTGCTCTTGAATCCCCGGCACTTGCATAATCCACCGAGGATTTCTCCAAAGGCAAAAGGCACACAAAAGCCTTTTCTATTATCTTAAGAAGGAAGTGGTCTTTTGGGACGTTAAGGGGGGGGGGGGGGGGTGGGGGGGCCCCTTTGCTCAATTGTGTATTGCATTATGAAACGGACGTAAGTGAAATGAAATTACAACGTATCATGGTGCAGCGCACAGTGAAGGATTCCATTGAATAATTAACAAAGCGTGGCCATTGTCGTACCCATCAGACCTCTTCTGTTGGACGTGATGGGGGGTGGTGGTGGGGGGGGGGGGGGGGGTGGGGGGTTAGGGGGGTGTTTTGAAGTCTTAACACGGTGGAGTGAAAAAGAAAAGACAGTTTCAAGGTTAACCCATTAAGACCGGGAACGCATCTGTTTAATTTTAGATTTTAGCTGTAGCCATTATTTTATGCTTTTGGTTTTTCAAAAATAGCTTCTATTTTTGAAAAATCGGGAAAATTTGTGCAGAATGCAGATCTTTGAATATATATATTTTTTAAAGTGAATATTTGTAACTCAAGTCTTTGCTTCTGGGGGTTCCTGGAACAACATATTTTGATGGGGATCGGCGGCCAAAAACATATCATTTTGGGGGTCCTTGACAAGAGAAAGTTTGAGCACCACTGATATAGCAACAATAGTTTTTCAGAAAAATGAAGGCATTTGTTGAGACATTTGACAGTTACATATAAATATATATTTTCAAAGATTTGCACACATTTTCAAGATGTTCTTCAAAAATAGCAGATTTGCCGCGCTATGAGCTTGTAGATGTGATATTTTTGAATAGCCAAAAAAATCTAAAATGACAGAGATGAGTTTCCGGTCTCAATGGGTTAAACGTGTGAAGGCCAAATGTTTTGGGAGGGCTGGCGGATTAATTTCATGTCCCATGATGTGATTTGCCCGTATCTCCTCCTCCTCTCCTCCTGCCCTTGGGTTCCTGTGAGATGTCGGGGGGAGTCTTGATGAGTGTCGAGGAGGAGGGTGGGTAGGGTTGGGGGGGAGTATAGGAGGAGGAGAAGGAGGGGGGAATGGGGGGGAGGAGGTGGGGTCTGTAACTAGTACTGTGCTGCCCGCGTCGTTTGTGTTTACAGAAATACTAAATGGAATTATGAGAGGTTGGCGCACGCTTACAAATTCACCATCATCTCGGGCTCCCTGTCTCATTACGGAATACAAATTCACTGGTTATCCTGCCTGGTGTGTTAGTGGAGAAAATTAGCTCTCTCATGTTGATGCGAACATGTACTCGCACGCACACACACACACACACACACACACACACAGGCACGCGAGCACACACACACAGGCACACATGCGCGAGCACACACACACACTCACTCAGGATGGGGGGTGGTGTTCCAGGAACATCAGAGTGCATCATTAATTGCAGGGCAGGCTGTAAAGATGGAGATGGGGGGGGGGGGTGGGGGTAATGGGGGGGAGGGGACCAACCACCACCACCACCACCACCATGGCGCCAACAAACCAGATCCCTCACTCACTCAATGCAATCTGCCAGCAAAAGCAAACTGCCGTACCAACCAACCGCACCACCATCATCATCATTTGCGATCCCGGCTCCGCGGCTTTCACTTATCTGCATATCAACTTTGGTTAATGAAGCTGGGTGGGTTTTTCCAGGTTGTAATGGGATGTTATTCCGCGTAGTACTAATATTTGGATGTAACTCTTATAGGATTTTTTTTAACCCATTGAGACCTGAAGCCGATTCTACATGTCTCCTAAATCCCAACAGTTTTCTGAAAAACTTATGTTTCTATATCAGTGGTGCTCAAACTTTTTCATGTCAAGGACCCCCAAAATTATATGTATTTGGCCGCGGACCCCCATCAAAATATCTTGTTCCAGGGACCCCCCAGAAGCAAAGATTTGAGTTAAAAATGTTCGCTTTAAAAATATATATATATTCAAAGATTTGCACACATTTTAACGAATTTTCAAAAATAGCAGATCTACAAGCTCGTAGCGCGGCACTCGGTGCCGCGCTACGAGCTTGTATATCTGCTATTTTTGAATAGCCCAAAGCGTAAAATAATGCTTTTTAGCTCAAATCTAAAAATGACACAGTTCCAGGTCTTAATGGGTTAATAAACGCCATGAAATATTCATGGACGTTGAGCGACCAGGAAGCAGAATTACTGAACGTATAGAAATAGCCTATAAGACATACAAATCTGCGATTCGAGTTGTTGCTCGTCGACTGTTAACGTTAGGCTTGGCCAAGGAAATGAATCTAATCAAATGTATGTATGCATGAACTACCCCCCCCCCCCCCCCACACGCCCCCTAAAGACTCCCTGTAAACCCACCCCCCGGGCCCCCCACCCCCCGCCCCCATGCCTGCTTCATATGATGTGGTTTGTACAGAGAGAGATATGCGTTTGGGTGAGATCAAATTCACGTCCTCGTGAGATTCCCGTTCACATGCCTGGGTTACTGTAGCGAGAGAGAGAGAGCTCCGTCTCCATCCCCCGGTGAAGGGGAGCAGGGAGAGAATTAACCCATTAAGACCTGAGGCGATTCTAGAAATGTCTTCTAATTCCTAACAGTTTTTTGAAAAAAAGTCAAAAAATATTTTTTTCAAGATTTTTCAAAAAATAGCAGATCTACAAGCTCATAGCGCGGCACTCGGTGCCGCGCTATGAGCTTGTATATCTGCTATTTTTGAATAGCCAAAGAAATCTAAAGTGACACAGATGCGTTCCAGGTATTAATGGGTTAATCCAATAGGACCGGGAACGCATCTGTGTGTCATTTTTTAGATTTCTTTGGCTATTAAAAAAATAGCAGATATACAAGTAGATCTGCTATGTTTTTTGAAAAATCGTGAAAATGTGTGCAAATCTTTGAATATATATATATTTTTTCAAAGCGAACATTTTGTAACTCAAATCTTTGCTTCTGGGGGATTCTACAAATGTCTTCTCCTATCCTAACAGTTTTCTGAAAAAACGTATGTTACTATATCAGTGGTGCTCCAACTTTTTCATGTCAAGGACCCCCCAAATTATATGTATTTGGTTAAGGACCCCATCTCAAAACATGTTGTTCCAGGGACCCCCAGAAGCAAAGATTTTAGTTTTGTTTGCTTATATTCAAAGATTTGCACAAATATTCACGATTTTCCAAAAAACAGCAGAACTACAAGCTCGTAGCGCGGCACTCGGTGCCGCGCTACGAGCTTGTAGATCTGCTATTTTTGAATAGCCATGGTATAACATAATGGTTAAAGTGGTTACACAGATGCGTTCCCCGCCCGGTCTTAATGGGTTAATAACATCATGCAAATGCACTCTTCCGGGGTGTCGGTTGCAACATGCCTCGCGCTTACTCCGAAACCTCTCTCTCCCAGGATGTTCATGGTATATCATGTTAGCGGGGATGACCCGCTCACCTTTCATACGTGCTCACACACGGAGCAAACAACAATGGACGCCTTTTTACTTTTGGCTGCGAGGCGCTACAGTAGAGTGCAACCGGCGAGCATCAGGTTGCGGTTTTCTCTCTCTCCTCCAGTGAAGAAGAAGGCTGTGTTTCTTCTTTCTGTTCACCATGCAGCCTCACCTTTTTTCATTGACCGGTTGAACCTCGTTCCTCCATTCTCTCCCAGATTGCCTTTTTTTCGCTCCCAGTGGAGTGCAGCTCCAATCTGACGCAACACTGGAGTTGAATCCATGGCTCCATGGTCTGATTTTCCAGTAAACCAGGGATGATCTCTCACCCCATTAACCATTTAAGCCGGTGGTTTTCAACCTTTTTTCATGCCAAGGACCCCTAAGTTGATATACATTTGGCTGCGGACCCCCATCTGAAAATGTTTTGTGCCAGGGACCTCCCAGAAGCCGTTAAAAATGTTCGCTTTTTAAAAAATATATATATTCAAAGATGTGCCCACATTTTCAAGATTAAAAACAGCCAAATCTAAGTGGTTAAAATGATTGTGACGCTATGTTAACTAATTTAGCTGGGTCCCCCTGGTACACCCCCCAAGGACCACTTGGTTGTCCCCAGACCACTGGTTGAGAGCGATTTAAGCCCTATTTTACACGTCATCATATGATGGTGTCACACTAAAATAGGAAATCTAAAAATCTCGCAACGTGTGATTTTGTAGATATGCTCGTGTAGATCTTCTATATTTGTCGATCTGTTGTAATGACATGCCCAATATAGGTACATGGTGAGAGTTAATCCCTCTAGCACAGTGGTTCTCAACCAGTGGTCCGGGGACCACCAGTGGTCCTTGAGGGGGTTCCAGGTGGTCCCCAGCTAAATGATGGAGAGTTGGTAACAAATGGACCCTTACAGATCTTTAACTCTTGAGAGCGTAAAATGATTGGTTGATGATGGTTTCATTTTACGCTCTCAAGAGTTAAATAATTGTTAAACATCCGCAATACTTAATTTACAAGAAGTCTACACAGAACGTAGAATAATTGTTATTTTGATCAACATTTGCCTGTTATCTCTCCTATGGTACCAACATCAATACATTATGGAATTGTGGACAAAATCTTATCCAACAATAACAAAATATTCTACGTTTTTGGTCTGAGAGGCTAAATCTCATCAAACGGTGGTCCGTGGCTCAAACGCAGAATAAATAATGTACCTTGATATGAAACGGGTTGAAAACCACTGCTCTAGCATTTTCTCTCTTTTCCTTACAATTCTCTTTTCCACCCGTCTCTCTCTCATTCTCTCTTCCCCTCCTAGTTTACGTCTCATTGCTTATGTAATGTCTCCAAACATTTGTGCAGCATTAGGAGAAGTCGGGCGTGCCAAAAAAAAACGAGCAAAACGTCCCTCTGTGCGCCCCATCGAGGTGGGACAGATGGCGACCCTCGTTCACAGTCTTGTAAACTGCCTGTGACAGGAGAGATGGCAGATACACAGCTGAACCAGGGCACCACTAACTAAGGCTTTACAAGCAGGCGACGATGGGCACATCATGGTCTCGTGCACAATCATCAATGTGATTTGCCTATTATCGTAGGGCGTAAAAAGCGCCTCGATTTGGGACCTCGTGCACACATTGTTTAGTTGGCCCGTTAATTACAGTGCGGCTGCAGCAGCGGTTTATCGATTACGCATCGATTTGGATATAGCGGCGGGTTTTTTGATAATGCGATGCACTGTGTAAAATGAACTGTCACGCGGCTCAAATTGCGACGGCGGAGGCTGTGGCCGCGGCTACAACGAAAACACCATCAGATTCCACCGCATTAGACCATCCATCATGACGTTAACCCATTCAGACCGGGAACGCATCTGTGTGTCATTTTTAGATTTCTTTGGCTATTCAAAAATAGCTAGATCTACAAGCTGAGTGCCGTGCTACGAGCTTGTAGATCTGCATTTTTTTTTTTTATCGTGAAAATGTGTGAAAATCTTTGAATATATATATATTTTTAAAGTGAACATTTTTAACTCAAATCTTTGCTTCTGGGGGATTCTACAAATGTCTAATAAATCAGTTTTTTGAAAAAACTTATGTTGCTATGATCAGTGGTTCTCAAACCTTTTCATGTCAAGGGCCCTCAAAATTATATGTATTTGGTCGGACCCCCATCTCAAAATATGTTATTCCAGGGACCCCCCAGAAGCAAAGACTTGAGTCAAAAATGTTCACTTTAAAAAATATATATATATTCAAAGATTTGCACGAATCTTCACGATTTTTGTAAAATAGCAGCTCTACAAGCTCATAGCGCGGCACTCGGTGCCGCGCTATGAGCTTGTAGATCTGCTATTTTTCAATAGCCCCAAAGTATAAAAACAACGGTCGAAGAGGTTACACGGATATGCGTTTCCCGGTCTTAGCGGGTTAAAGAAGGTGACCCAGACTTGTTTTCTAATTCAGTCGTTAATCACCACTACCACCACACACTCTTGTCGGGGCACGTTCGTTCACTTTGTCCGTCCACATAACAACTCTCGGGGCGTAGTCCATTACCGGGTAAACAGACATTTGGTACGCTCAGTGAAACGAATGAAGATGCCCAGTAGCAGAGAGCCCCAGAGGTAAGATCAAATGGCAGGTCCAGTGATGATGAGGGATGTTTATGGCCAGCACTCTATTAAGAAGGGGCTCTTCCCCGCTGCTGCGTAATGAACACCTTACCTTGTGGGGATGGTCGCTCTGCAGCCTTTTTGCTGTACGCCGAATTACCGGCCATTTTCATCAAAATGCTGCTCTAATTGCTCTCAGCGGTGAGAGATGGAGGGGAAGGGCCGCCACTGATGATGTACAGGATGACTTTTTTTTTGGGGGGGGGTGGACGGGGGGACGTACGTGGCAAGGTGACTGTGCTTATGGCGCAGCATTATAGCCGCCGCGTTGATTTGAATAAATGCTCCGAAGTCCATTTTTATTCCCCCCCCCCCTCGTCCCCTCCCCTTTTGTGTGTTAATGAAAGCCAGTTCTTGTCCTTGGAGAGTGATATTTCAAGCCCTAACTCCCCACCTCCTCTCTCTGAGTACACAGCGACGCCTCCTCCAGATGTCCCCCACGGCGGGGAGGCTGTGAGACACAAGCGAGAGGCTTAACCCATTAAGACCTGGAAACTGTGTCATTTTTAGATTTGAGCTAAAAAAGCATTATTTTACACTTTGGGCTATT
>NW_028155576.1:10000-12500 GCF_963454915.1 Gymnoscopelus microlampas
TTCCCATACACCCGATGGCCAGCGTGGCCTCCAATTTCCTGGTTCTTTCCCCCCTATCGGGGAGGGGGAAAGGGACCCATGGCCACCACCACCGGCGCCCGGCTCGGCCCGCCCGAGCGGCCCCGGGACGGAGCCTCGTGCCGGGCCTCGCCGCGGCCGAGCTCCATAGGGACCCTCTGGAGCGAGTGGCCGTCTCTACCGAGAGACTTTTTCAAAGGAGGGAGGCAAGGGCGAGCCGGGCGCCTCCAGGGCCCCGGGGTGGGGACGGGGAGGTACCACGCGGAGATCCAGGACAAAGGGGCGCCTCGCGGCGCCCACACTGCCCCGGGACCATGCCCCGTTCTCGGGCAGGGTCCCTAGCTATCCGCTGGCAAAAGTGGCCGAGACTCCCGGGAGAGAATTTCAAAGGAGGGAGCCATGGCGGAGCCCAGAGCTCCTTGGGAGCTCTGGACTCTGAAGAAATCCCGGCTTTTTCCGAAAGCTCCAGGATTTGGGGGGTCTGCGAGGCGCGGGGCGCCCCCGAAAATGGTGCACCAAGTCCGGCCATGCTCCCTAGCTACCCGATGGCAAAAGTGGCCGAGACTACCGGGAGAGAAATTTCACGCATGGGAGGGGCCGGCAGCCCAGGGCTCCCTGGGAGCTCTGGACTTAGAAGAAATCCCGGCTTTTTCCGAAAGCTCCAGGATTTGGGGGGTGTGCGAGGCGCGGGGCGCCCCCGAAAATGGTGCACCATGTCCGGCCATGCTCCCTAGCTACCCGATGGCAAAAGTGGCCGAGACTACCGGGAGAGAAATTTCACGCATGGGAGGGGCCGGCAGCCCAGGGCTCCCTGGGAGCTCTGGACTCTGAAGAAATCCCGGCTTTTTCCGAAAGCTCCAGGATTTGGGGGGTGTGCGAGGCGCGGGGCGCCCCCGAAAATGGTGCACCATGTCCGGCCATGCTCCCTAGCTACCCGATGGCAAAAGTGGCCGAGACTACCGGGAGAGAAATTTCACGCACGGGAGGGGCCGGCAGCCCAGGGCTCCCTGGGAGCTCTGGACTTAGAAGAAATCCCGGCTTTTTCCGAAAGCTCCAGGATTTGGGGGGTGTGCGAGGCGCGGGGCGCCCCCGAAAATGGTGCACCATGTCCGGCCATGCTCCCTAGCTACCCGATGGCAAAAGTGGCCGGGACTCCCGGGAGAGAAATTTCACCCATGGGAGGGGCAGAGAGCCCAGAGCTCCCTGGGAGCTCTGGACTTAGAAGAAATCCCGGCTTTTTCCGAAAGCTCCAGGATTTCGGGCCCTGCGAGGCGCGGGGCGCCCCCGAAAATGGTGCACCATGTCCGGCCATGGTCCCTAGCTACCCGATGGCACAAGTTGCCACTTTCCCCCCATGCGAAATTTCACGCATGGGAGGGGCCGGCAGCCCAGGGCTCCCTGGGAGCTCTGGACTCTGAAGAAATGCCAGCTTTTCGGGGGTTTTTCGGCCGCCGTTTGCCCCGGCGGCGGCGCCCGGGGCCGGGGAGGGCACCGCCGCGTGCGCAGCGCCGGCCCGGATCCAACGAGCCCTCCGCCGGCCCCGGGCGACCCAGGGCCCGGGCGGTACCGCCGCTTTTAGCCCCAAAAAGAGCCGATCGACAAGCTCGGGGCGCCCGAAAAAGGTTGAGGTTTTCGGCCGGGGGTCCTCCAGGGGGTCCCCGGGGACCCCTGGAGCCCATGCCAGCACTCGCCGACATTTTCCGTTTTTTTGGAGAACCATGACTCGGGGCCCCTCCGGACCCCTCGCCTGCCCAGGACCCAGGCCTCCGTCCTGGGCTACAACTACCCGATGGCACCGGTCGGCCTTCCGGGCCCCTGGAGGAAAAATGACGGAGGCAGGAAGGCTCGTCCTGGCCTCCTCTAGGGCCCTGGGCACTTAGAAGAATTTTCGATTTTTTCCAGAGAACCAGGATTTCGGGCCCCTCGGCGCCCCGGCTCTGCCCCAGGATGGAGCCTCATCCCGGGCATGGTCCCTAGCTACCCGATGGCACCAGTCGGCCTTCCGGGCCCCTGGAGGAAAAAGGACGGAGGCAGGAAGGCTCGTCCTGGCCTCCTCTAGGGCCCTGGGCACTTAGAAGAATTTTCGATTTTTTTCAGAGAACCAGGATTTCGGGCCCCTCGGCGCCCCGGCTCTGCCCCAGGATGGAGCCTCATCCCGGGCATGGTCCCTAGCTACCCGATGGCACCAGTCGGCGGTTCCCCCTGCCTTCCCCGCTCACACAGGGGAAGGGCCAGGGAGCCCAGTGCACTGCCGGGCGAGCGCTCGCCCGCTCTACCCGCCCCGGGAGCCACCGTCCCTGGGCACGGAGGTGGTCCATGGACCCCCGATGGGGACCAGGCACCGGGGGTGGCGCCGCCTTGTGGACGCCGGCGGTATTGCGCCCCGCGGCCACCACAGGCCTACGCAGCCTTGTCGATCGGCTCTTTTGCCACAGCAGGCAGGACTCTGTCCTCTCTCCACCTCCGGGGACCCCCAGGGACC
>NW_028155575.1:0-7500 GCF_963454915.1 Gymnoscopelus microlampas
ATGGTGCACCACGTGAGCCTTCGGGTTAAACTGTCTGACAGTGTTTAGAATTATGGATCGTGGAGTCTCGTGGACTTTCATACATTATTAGACATCAGATCCATTTTAAACTATAATACAACAAGTCCTTCTGGACACAACACAAAGCGAGCAACAGGCCTATAATACATCCTATACAACAACAAGAGAGCCGAGGCGCGAGGAATAAAATCACAGGGTGGAATTCCACATGTAAAGCAGAGAGAGAGAGAGAGATGAGAGAGAGAGAGAGAGAGAGAGAGAGAGGATCCGGATCCTAAAACCAGGACCTAATGGTTTGAGACCAGAGGAACCTAATGGAGCATCTGAGCTGATGTATAGCGGCTCTAAAGTGCCTCATGTCTGTGATCCAGGTTCTGTTTTTACATCTATTACCAGCCCTGGCTCTTAAGCAGCGACAGCACGCGACCACAGCCTTAAGTCACTGATAATAGGATTGATTATTATCAGACAAATGAGTGAATGTGCCAGACAGGCAGACAGAGAGAGAGAGGGTGAAATATCATTTATGAAGCTCAAAATAGGTATTTTACTATGAGTGTGAGCCCCCCACCCTTAAAATAAAAGCTTGTAACTGTTACAACAAGTTACAGTGAAAAATAGCAGATCTACAAGCTCACTTGTGAGCTTGTAGATGTGCTATTTTCAAATGGCCCAAAATGTATAGCCTATAGGGCTGAAGTGTGGGTAATGTATGTTTTGTAATAATAATCTAAATCTACACAGTAACTAGTAACTAAAGTTTTCATATATTAGTAGTGGAGTAAAAGTATAATATTTGCCTCTGAGATGTTAGTGGAGTAGAAGTAAAAGTATAGAAAATTGGAACTACAAATACTCAAAATTGTACTTAAATAAGTACAGCATGAGTAAAAAAATAAGCTGAGCTTATAACTGTTACACACACACATCTAAAGAGGTGAAATATCCTCCAAATTATCATTAGACCATTATTAATATATCGTGTTGCGTACACAACGCGGCTCCACCACTGAACGAGCCCTCTGATGGAGACATAATTAAAACTTCATATTGCATTACATCTCGGGATAAAGCGCTGCATAATAACTAAGTATGTATGTATTAACTAAGGAAAAACAACGTGATGAAGGGCAGGTTAGTTCAAATCATATAAATAAACAACAACACTGTGGTTTAATACACATACTTATTGTAGCTAAACTGTTACTGATATGGTAGACGTGAGTTATTTATTTGTCTCAGGGGGATTAACAATTACCTCATGAATACATTTAGACCCAATTAGTGCAAATATCACCTATTCAACCTGTTTGGCTGGTCAGTTGAAACCATGTTTTTAATCAGTTTAATTATTTGCATATATATACTATAGTGCATTTTGACCTTGTAGGGCAGTGTGTACATTGTAGTGAATGTGTATTATTAATGTGTTTGTGTGAGCACTATAGACGTAAACACACGTGCGTGTGGTGGCTAGTGGCTACTGGATGTCACCATGAACGCACAAATCCACTTAACCAGTAACTAGAGATGGTAATGGATCCAATTAAAAAAAAAAACATAAAAGATTCAGGTTCTTCACGCAGTAAAATGTTAATTTACATTATCAATTTTGTAATTAACACTATAGAGGGGTTAGACTTGATCTCTCTCTCTCTCTCTCTCTCTCTCTCTCTCTCTCTCTCTCTCTCTCTCTCTCTCTCTCTCTCTCTCTCTCTCTCTCTCTCTCTCTCATCTCTCTCTCTCTCTCTCTCTCTCTCTCTCTCTCTCCTCTCTCTCTCCTCTCTCCAAATCAAAGGGGTTTTATTGCCATGAGGAAAACATGTTTACGTTTGCCAAACAAAGTGGTGAAATAAGACAATTTGACAATTAGGGGGAGATGAGGAAATGTGTAAACAAACAGAGAACTGTGTCACTATATGCAGGCTTATAGGAAACAACAGCTTAACTAAAACCACAAAACAATGTGCATTCATAGTTAGAAATAGTTCTGATATAACACTACATGTATATGAGCCGGATAACTTGTATAAGCTCTCTCTCTCTCTCTCTCTCTCTCTCTCTCTCTCTCTCCTCTCTCCTCTCTCTCTCTCTCTCTCTCTCTCTCTCTCTCTCCTCTCTCTCTCTCCTCTCTCTCTCTCTCTCTCTCTCTCTCTCTCATCTCTCTCTCTCTCTCTCTCTCTCTCTTCTCTCTCTCTGTCTCTCTACCAGACATACCATACATAAGTATTTCTGTCGTTCATCAGGTTAATGTTTGACCATGTTCTCTCTCCCCCCCCCCCCCCCCCCCCCCCCCCCCCCCCCCCTCTCACAGGGACCTTCGGGTCTCCGGGTCGCCGCGGGCGGCAGACCTACACCAGGTACCAGACCCTGGAGCTGGAGAAGGAGTTCCACTTCAACCGGTACCTCACGCGCCGGCGCAGGATAGAGATCGCGCACGCGCTCTGCCTCACGGAGCGACAGATCAAGATCTGGTTCCAGAACCGGAGGATGAAATGGAAGAAGGAGAACAAACTGATGACCACCTCCTCCTCCTCCTCCTCCTCCTCTTCGTCCAACGGAACGAACGGCGGAGGTGAAGAGGAGGAGAAGACGTCGGAATGATAGAAAGAAAGAAAGAAAGAGAGAGAGAAATGAACTGCATACAAAGACAGACAAAACAAAGATGGAGGAAAAAAAGGGACGAGAAGAAGAAGAAGAGGCCGTTTTCAAAATGTTTCTTTTTGAATTTTGTCTCGAGCGACGATAACACGTCATAAGAAACAGGAGCGTGACGTCACAGCATTCAGCTACATTAAAAACACATGAAAAACTCATCAGAATCATTGAAACCTTGGAGCGCGCGATGCTGTGTGCGCGTGACACACTTAAAGACACTCCACGCACGTGTAGCAGGCAGACAGACAGACAGACAGACAGACAGAAACTGAAATAATAAACCGCGATGTGGAAAAGAAAATCATGAATTAATTTCACATGACGTCATTCTGTAGAACTTATAGAATAATAATCTATACGTGATAAACCAGACAGTGGCAACTTTGTTTTTATTGTAGAACTTTGTGTTGTAGCATTCATTCCAAACAAAGATATCACTTAGTTATATTTTATTTGTTGTTAAATATCTCTGTTGTTGTTGTTGTTAATTGTTCTCATGGTTATTGTTTTGGAAGACATATGGAAAAGGGTTTGACCCGCGGATACAGTGTTGATTATGTGTCGTGGTTTTAACTTAAATAAATAAAAAAAAAACATCAGGACACAGTGAAACTACCTATAATGTATGTTATTATTATATTATTACTGTTATTATTATCATTATCCGTGTTCATATTTAAACTGTATAGAAGTAAGCCTCTCCTTGTTCGGTGAATTTATTGTATTTCTTTTGCAACGCGCGTGCACACGCAGTAAACTCCTGAGTATATTTGTAACTCTGAGAGTGTGTACACATGGAATGGATGGTCGTGTGTGTGTGTGTGTGTGTGTGTGTGTGTGTGTGTGTGTGTGTGTGTGTGTGTGTGTGTGTGTGTGTGTGTGTGTGTGTGTGTGTGTGTGTGTGTGTGTGTGTCTGTGGCCCCCCCGTACGGTGCCAGAGTCAACAGTCTTTTTTTTTCTTCAGTTGTATATTAATTAAAGCGTAATTCATATACTTGGAACAGATCTACAAGCTGACAACGTGTTGGCATTCATGCAGATCTATTCTTGTCGACAAAGCGACACCATTGTACCATGGAGCATAAATAAGCTGGGGGGGGGGGGGGGGGGGTGGGGTGGGGACCCACTGAAGTTATTCAACAAACTACCTAGAAAGAAACTGTCTCGGGGGAAAAGTTTATAGGTTATATATATTTTATGGATTTTTTTATACGTTGTTTATTTGTGTATTTGTAATTTTTTTTTTTTTCTTCTTGTCCAGGAATCTACCTATCTCTCTACTTATTGAAACGTTCCAATAATAATAAATAAAAACAAATCCAACTGAAGAATGTTGGAGAAGAAAAAAGTGACGCACGGTGTGCCAAGAGAGTTTTCTGTTCACACACGCACGCACGCACGCGCCTCCGTGCACGGCACGACTAACGCACTCATGATGAAATGGGATTTATGGGCGTGTAGGCGCGTGCTGGGTGGTTCCTTCATGCAGAAATATGACCATAATTCACTGTCGCCATGGAGATGATTTACACTGAATAATTACACGAACAGGCGTCCGTATAAACAAATAAATTCACCTTCAAGCATGTGGTGGGAGAAGTACTGACGTTTTGTACTTAAGTAAAAGTATCAATACTGCAATGTAGAAATACTCTGTTAGTAAGAAAAATACAAAAGTATTGGTATCAAAATGTAATTAAAATACCAAAAGTATAGAAAGTCCTCATTATGCAGAAGGTCCCATTCCCATTTCACAAGCTTACAAATGTATAAAAGTATTTTAAAAATAGAAGATCTACAAGCTCACGATGTGTCGCATATTGTGAGCTTGTAGATCGGCTAATTTCAAATGGCCAAACTGTGTATAGGGCTGAAGTGTGGGTAATGTATGTTTTGTAATAATAATACAAATCTACAAAGTAACTAGCAACTATAAGTTTTCATTGTAGTGCTGTAAACGTAGGCTATAATATTTACCTCTGCTATGAGATGTTGGAGTAAAAGTAAAAATATAGAAAATTGGAGATACTCCAGTAAAACAATCCTCAAAATTGTACTTAAGTACAGTACCTACGTAAATGTACTTAGTTACTTTCCACCACTGACTTCAAGGGAAAACTTATTTCACTGCATGGTCTCTATGGGTAACATTTGGCGCTGGAACGCACGCACGCAGGCATGCACAAACGCGCACCACCCACGCACACAGCTACAGCCGTTAAACTAGTAAAGGAGTCGTAAAGCTGAGGTCTCTTCACACCAAGCGAGAAGGCCTGCTGCATGCGCGCGCACGAGGCCAGACCAGACCGCCATGCGGTCCGTGGTGTCAACGTGCACGCGCAGCGGCGGCGGCGGGCCCCGGAGGGGGAGTGACAGCTCTGAGCAGGCGCACGCGCCTCCAGGCTGACCTAATTGATGACCGAGAGAGAGAGAAAGTTGACCTGTCCTCCAGCCAGTCACACACACACACACACACACACACACACACACACACACACACACACACACACACACACACACACACACACACACACACACACACACACACACACTCTTCAGCCAAACAAAGTGGGCATGTCCGCAGTGACCTTTGTCCCCGGTGTGACCAGGTAGCGAAGGTGGTTTAGGTTTCAACACACACACACACACACACACACACACACACACACACACACACACACACACACACACACACACACACACACACACACACACACACACACACACACACACACACCTTAAATAACTTCAGAATAGTAGCACAATGATAAGCTAAAGAGGCAAAGGACCAGTGGTGTGGAACCCACATTTTGACTTAAGTAAAAGTATCAATACTGCAATATATTCTCTGTTACAAGTAAAAGTCCGGCATTCAAAATGTACTTGAGTAAAAGTACAAAGGTATTGGTATCAAAATGTACTTAAAGTATCAAAATGAGAAAGTACTCATTCTGTCCCATTTCACAAGTTTTCAAATCATTTGAAAATAGCAGATCTACAAGCTCACAATGCTTCGCATTGCGACCCATTGTGAGCTTGTAGATCTGCTATTTTCAAATGGCCAAAAAGTACACAGGGCTGCAGTGGTTAATGTAGGTTTTCTAATAATAATCAAAATCTACAAAGTAACTTGAGTTTTTAAATTATTGTAGTGGATTAAAAGTACTGAAAATTATCCAGAAAATCCTCCAGTAAAGTAACAAACACCTCAAAATTGTTCAGTTACTTTACACCGCTGCAAATGAGTTCAGTTGACATTGACTTAATAATGACAATTATAACAATATAATCAGTTGACATGGGGTCCCTCAGGGCTCCATTAGACACCTACTTCTTTTTAGCTCTACATTAAATATCTTTGCAGAACAATAAGGCCATCATGTAGACACCATGTTTTCACAGAATGTTCACCCAATAGAAAGACACCAGGGTCTATGTGGTTCATTAGGGTTAGGGTCTATGTGGTTCATTAGGGTTAGGGTACATGTGGTTCATTAGGGTTAGGGTACATGTGGTTCATTAGGGTTAGGGTCTATGTGGTTCATTAGGGTTAGGGTCTATGTGGTTCATTAGGGTTAGGGTACATGTGGTTCATTAGGGTTAGGGTCTATGTGGTTCATTAGGGTTAGGGTCTATGTGGTTCATTAGGGTTAGGGTCTATGTGGTTCATTAGGGTTAGGGTCTATGTGGTTCATTAGGGTTAGGGTCTATGTGGTTCATTAGGGTTAGGGTCTATGTGGTTCATTAGGGTTAGGGTACATGTGGTTCATTAGGGTTAGGGTACATGTGGTTCATTAGGGTTAGGGTACATGTGGTTCATTAGGGTTAGGGTACATGTGGTTCATTAGGGTTAGGGTCTATGTGGTTCATTAGGGTTAGGGTACATGTGGTTCATTAGGGTTAGGGTCTATGTGGTTCATTAGGGTTAGGGTACATGTGGTTCATTAGGGTTAGGGTACATGTGGTTCATTAGGGTTAGGGTCTATGTGGTTCATTAGGGTTAGGGTACATGTGGTTCATTAGGGTTAGGGTACATGTGGTTCATTAGGGTTAGGGTACATGTTTTGGGTTTGGACATCAAACTGACTGACGTTACAATGTGTCCTGTGTATAGTTCAAAGGTCACACAGGGGTCATCACCATGCGGGCTGGTGACAGATATTTTTGACAACGTTCTATTTCTGGACTCAGGGACATCCAACATGAGAAACACACAGTGGTGTAAAGTAACCGAGTACATTTACTCAAGTACTACAGTTAATGTTGATGTTTGATTTACTGGAATATTTCCAATTGTCTATATTGTACACAATATTGTACTTTTACTCCACTACAATTATTTGAAAACTTTAGCTACAAGTTACTTTGCAGATATTAATTATTATTATTATAAACATATACATTAACCACTTTAGCACCTATTTTATACATATTCTATTTGAAAATAGCCGATCTACAAGCTCACAACGCGTTGCGTCGCGACACGTTGTGAGCTTGTAGATCTGCTATTTTCAAACATTTTAGTACTTTTACTTTTGGTACTTTAAGTACATTTTGATACCAATACTTTTGTACTTTTTCTCAAGTACATTTTGAATTTCGGACTTTTACCTGTAACAGAGTACTTCAAAGTTCAAAACATTTGAGTACTGGAAACACAGACATATAAACGTGTATGCTAGTGGACTCCTTCCATAGTGTCTGTCAACGTGCTGCACATTTTAAAATGACTGTATTTCTGCATTAATTAAACCAATGTCCTGCCTATTCTGAATAAATTCAGATTGGTCCATTCCATTCACTGTATACTGACTGTATACA